>NW_024429212.1:15777696-16010196 GCF_017639785.1 Mesocricetus auratus | reverse complement strand
ACAGGTGAAGAGGAAAGAATCTCGTAATTAATTTTTTGTTTAAAAAGTTAGTTTTTATTTTATAAACCAACCCCAGCCTCCCCCCTTCCTTTCTCCGCATCCCCTTCCCACCCCCATCCACTCCTCAGAGGGTGTGGGGCTTTCCTTGGGGAGTCCAAAGTCTGGCATAGCAAGTTGAGGCAGGACCAAGCCTCTTCCCCGCTATATCAAGGCTGAGTCAGGTCTCCCACCATAGGGAGTGGGCTCCAAAAAGCCAGTTCATGCCCCTGGGTTAGGTCCTGGTACCACTGCCAGCACCCCCCCCCAACAGATCAAGTCACATAACTGTCACGCATATGCAGAGGGTCCAGTTCAGTCTCATGAAGGCCCCCCAGCTGTCAGTCCAGAGTCTGTGAGCTCCCACTAGCTTGGGTCAGCTGTCTCTGTGGTTTTTCCCCCATCATGATCTTGACCTCCTCCTTGTTCATACGATCCCTCTCTTCAACTAAACTCCAGGAGTTCAGCCCAGCGCTTGGCTGTGGGTCACTGAATCTGCTTCTACCAGTAACTGGAAATAGGTTCCATGATGACAAGTAAGGTGGTCACTGATCTGATTAAAGGGGAAGGCCCATTCAGACACCCTCTCCACGACTGCTAGGAGTCTTAGCTGGGGTCATCCTTGTGGATTCCTGAGGATTTCTCTAGCACTGTAATGGCTCCCTCTATCAAGATATCTCTTTCATTGCTCTTCCCCTCTGTCCCTTAATCAAGAAGATCAAATTGGGGAAGGAAAGGGTTTTTTTTTAAGAATAAGCAAGCTACCTTTGGGTAGCCAAGTGGCTTTTTACCTGCCTGGTCACTGCTGATTTTCCAAATATGGGATTTGTAATATGCAAAGAAGGGCAGAGAAAAGCAGGTATTTGATCAGAGTCCATCTGGCAACATTGGTTAAAATTAATTTATAAAGGATGGGGTGTGACTCAGAGAGTAACATGCTTCCTCCACAGGCTCAGGGACCCATTCGAGCTCCATCTCCCATGTGAAAAGCTGGGCACCGTGGCGGTGTGTGTCCAGAGCAGAGGCAGGAAGGTCCCTGGAGCTAGCCTAGCCCAGGGGTGCACCCCAGGTCCTAATGAGAGACCCTGCCAGATAAAAAATTAAGGGTGTCTCCTAAGGAACACCTCTTGAGGATGACCTCTGGCTCCCGTGTGCACAGGCACGTGCACCGACAATACATAATCGAATTAAAACAATCCTCCTCCCTGGCTCCATGGAAACGAGGCTGCAGACTCTCCCCATGTGTGGCACCATGGTTCCACCAGTGCAGAACTAAGCCCAGGAAATGCCAACGATAAAAAGGTAAGAGTCCCAAGAGGTCCCTCTTGGGTGCGGTCACAGCCAGTTTTCTAGCTGGTCAGTAGCCATCGACCCCTGGAAGAGCTTCGCTAAAGCCATGTGTCCTGGAGCCACCCGAGATGGCATGAGTGCTCCGTTCTGTACTGGAGAGAAGATGGAGCTGGCAGTTTAGATCACCGGGAAACACTTTGCGATAAGCTTGTCGTTCCATAGAAATTAATCCGGGCCTCTAGACAGCACGTAGGCCTATTGGAAAGCTTCTTCAACTCAAGCAGTTAATAATATATCAAGTCTTGTAGCTTAAGGGATACAATTTTGAAAATTATTGTACTGAGGGAATCATAAATCCCACCAAGGGGAAGGCTGGAGTCCAGATATTTTATTTTCGATTTCCATCCAGGGTGCATTATGACACTCCGTATGAAAGTCAAATCGTCCATGTAAAATGGTTTTCAGGTGATAAGTTTACCCCTTGGGGTCCCCTACAGTAATGCATTCAGAGTTATATCTGACTTTCACAATCTATAAAGACTAGTTATCAATTTTTTGAAAGATTTGATAAGCAGGAACAAAAACATAGCTTATGGATGCTGACATTTGTCTCATTAATGGGGGCAGTGTGCGGAGCATGGGCTCCTACTGGATTTGGCTGTAAATACAGCGCTGACATACATTTTGGAAGGTTGCTGTTCTGTGCTGGTGGGAATGTATTTATCTAACCTTGCGCTGACTATAACAGACAGGAGAATCGGTGAGATGACTGGCAGCCACGTTCGGCTTCTGGAAACAGGGGCACCCCCAGTCTGTCAGGCTCTGCCAGATTCCAGGCCGCTGCATATTAAAAATTATGTCCCATTAACACAGTCTGGCCCGGTAAGAGTTTTATCAAAAAGTGATTCTCCTGCTGTATTGGGGAGGGGGCACTTTGCACAACAGAATTCAAAGGAAGAATGACTTGTGTCCGTCCGCAGAAGGGAACGGCTAACACTTCTCCAGCCAATCAGATGGTCATCTATCCCCAGCTTGCTAAGAATTAGTATTAGCTGTAGGCAGGAGACTCAGACACTAAGAAACCACCAGTCTGGGCATCCCCCGCTGCACCGTTCTGTGGTGTGATGGTGGCTGTATGCTGTTCCGGTGTTGCTGGAGAGAAGGGTTAGAAGCTCAGACCGCTCTGGCAGCACTGGGTGGGCTTGGGTCACTCGGTCCAGGAGGAAGTGGCTGGCCTATTCGGAAGAAAGGATTGGCACCGCCTCAAAGCCCAGGCTCATTCGATGAAATACAAGGATGGCTCCCGTATTCACCTTCAGAATTCAACACTAAACACTGTTTAAAACTCTTGAGCAGCCAAACATGATGGCTCACACCTTTAATCCCAGCACTCGGGAGGTAGGGGCAGGTGGATCTCTGTGAGTTTGGGGCCAGTACAGAGGGAGTTCCAGCACAGCCAGGGCTGTTAACACAGAGAAACACTGTCTCCAAAATCCAAAAACAAAACCAAACACAAACAAACAAAAAGCCCTCACTATGCCCTTAAACACAAGCAGGCAGGGGTGCCTTGCTTATATGATCCACCAATAAACAGAGCATTCCCTGAAAAGCACCTGCATTGTATTTTCTTTTAAACCATGCATTGTGGCCACGGGACATAGCCTTCCAGGTTCTCCCTCCATTACCGGCCTACAGATCTCACTCACTTCCTCTAACCTGAGGGAGGGAGGCAGATGCAGACTGGTGAGGCCTGATGGGGTTGTCCCCGGGATGGAAGCTGCTCTGCAGAGGCCACCACACCACACCTACCAGCACCTCCTTTGTAAGCGCAGAGGTCCTCACCCTCTTGGCTCTCCTGAGTCTTCCAGGGAAGAGACTCCCAGGGGTTGAGGCACCAGAGGTCAACTGTTAGTGTCTGTCCACTACATTCAAGTGCCTAATATCGCCGAGGACCCTGGGACTGTGTGACAGCTCATCTGAGTGATGGCCAGGGTCCTGTCTCCTCACTTGTATGCTCTTTGCTGAAGTCCTGGCACGTGGTCATTACGAGATACTGACCACAGATGCACCCAGCATCTCCTTCTAGGAACAGGGATTTTTTGTTGTTGTTGCTTTTTTGAAAAAAAATTAACTTTATCTATGGTGTTCTGCCTACATGTATGCCCGTGTAGTACATGTGTGCAGTTCCTGTAGAGACCAGAAGATGGCGTCAGATCCTCTGGAATTGGAGCTACAGATGCTGGGACTCAAACCCAGGTCCTCTGGGAAAGCAGCCAGTGCTCTTAACTGCTGAGCGTCTCTCCAGCCCTAGGTTGTCAATGTAAAGGTTTTGATGTGTGGTGCAGAAGCTCCTGATGCTATACTAGCAGAGTGGGACCTGGCTGTGGTCTCTGCTCAGTGACAAGACAGCCCCAAGTCTGTTCAAATCCCCGTCAATGGAAGGGAACACAGCCTGGGGTTCACTGAGCGGCTGGACTTCAGGGAGCACTGGGTACACGCAAACAGTGAAGGAAAATGGCCTTGATCAAGGGTACAGCTCAGTCCCAGGCATGTGTGAGTGGTCATGTTCCATCCCCACCATCCCTGACACAAACCACACATGCACGCACAAAATACATGCATGCACACACATACACACACAGGCATGCACAAATATATACCCCCAGGCATGCACACACATACACACGCAGGCATGCGCACACATACACACAGGCATGCACACACATATACACACAGGCATGCACACACATATACACACAGGCATGCACACACATACACTCGCAGGCATGTGCACACATACACACGCAGGCATGCACACACATATACACACAGGCATGCACACACATATACACACAGGCATGCACACACATACACTCGCAGGCATGCACACACATACACTCGCAGGCATGCACACACATATACACACAGGCATGCACACACATATACACACAGGCATGCACACACATATACACACAGGCATGCACACACATATACACACAGGCATGCACACACATACACTCGCAGGCATGCGCACACATACACATGCAGGCATGCGCACACATACACACAGGCATGCACACACATACACACACAGGCATGCGCACACATACACACGCAGGCATGCGCACACATACACTCGCAGGCATGCGCACACATACACTCGCAGGCATGCGCACACATACACACGCAGGCATGCACACACATATACACACAGACATGCACACACATACACACAGGCACACACACACACACATTCACACACAGACACAGGCAAAGGGGTACCAAGGTGACTTCTGATCCCCAAGTTATAAGCGGATGATGAAATCAATAATTCTTGCTAGTTTTCCTCCATCCTTACTCAGGCTTCTCTAATCTGAACCAAAGTTCATTTAGTCATAAATATTTCCAGTGAGACTTGGAACCCAGCTGTGGCCAGATGTTGGCACTACCATGGCTGCCATAAGGCTGCTCTCCAGCATTGGCTGCTTGACATGGCCTCCAAGTCTTCCCTGCACCTATGTCTACAGCTTTGCTTTGCAGGAGAGCTGGGTTAACTGTATTCTGACAGAGAATCATGTGTGTGCAGACATGCACACAAAGGCTGTGCATGTGTGTCTCTGTCTGTCTCCCTCTCTGTCTCTGTCTCTCTGTGTTTGTCTCTGTCTGTCTCTGTCTGCCTTTGTCTCCTTCTATCTCTCTGTTTCTGTCTCTCTCTGTGTGTCTGCTTCTATCTGTCTGTCTGTCTCTGTCTCTTTTTCTCTCACTGGATGAAGTCAGTAAAGCCTTCCAGAACCCTGCCTCCAGACCCTAAAGCCTGCTGCCTGGGGCTAGGATTGCAGGGCACACAGTTGTTCTACCTAGGTTTGAATGAGTCCAGCCATGCCTGGTCAAGGTAATATTGCTTTTCTCAGAATTGTTCTTAGAATATTCTTCTTCCTTGACTTAAAATAGCTTCAAAACACACACAAAGGCATCCTCTTCCTGCCGGGTTTCTGTGATACTTTGCCTCAAACCTTTTGCTGCTTTCATTTTGTTTTGAGTTTTTCGTTTTAATTTTCTTTCATTTGAGAATTTTATACAATGCATTTAGCTCATACCCACCCTTCCTCCCCACCTTCTTCTCTTTTCTTTTCTTTTATTTTTTTTCAGTACTAGGGACTGGTCCTAGGGCCTTGACCATATCAGTCAAGTGCTCTGTTGTGGTAGAATATTATTTTAAGGTGTGTGGTTTCTGTTTATGCTGCATTTAACTCTGTGAAGGTGCGTTACTGTGCTTCTCTAAAACACCTGATGGTCTAATAAAGAGCTGAATGGCCAATAGTAAGGCAGGAGAAAGGACAGGCAGAGCTGGCAGGTAGAGAGAATAAACAGAAGGAGAACCAAGGAAGAAGGAGAGCGATGAGAGAACAAGAGGGGGAGGACGTCTGGGGCCAGCCACGCAGCCACCCAGCCACCCAGCCACGCAGCCACCCAGCCACGCAGCCACTCAGCCACGCAGCCACGCAGCCACCCAGCCATGCAGCCACCCAGCCACCCAGCCACCCAGCCACCCAGCCACGCAGCCACGCAGCCACTGCCAGGCACAGAGTAAGAAGAAAAGAAACGCATACAAAAACAGAAAAGGAAAAATTCAGAGGCAAAAGACAGATGGGTTAAAGGTAAGGTCGGGCATTCATAAGTAATAATAAGTGTGTGTGTGTGTGTGTGTGTGTGTGTGTGTGTGTGATTTATTTGGGAGCTGGGTGGCTGGGCCCCACAAAAAGCCAAAAGAGTAAAAACACACCTCACAGTACTCTATCATTCAGCTACAATCCCAAACCCTCTTTTTATTTTTAGACATCACCTCACTAAATTTCCCAAGATAGGCTTGAGCTCACTCTGCAGTCCAGGAAGCTGCTGGACGTGGCAGTCCTCCTGTCTCAGCCTCCTGAATAGGTGAAATTACAGGCCTGCACCACCAGGCCTGACTACCCCCTTTATTCCTGCTGGTACCAGAGAAGACTTTGAGAAACACAGCCTGGCTGGTTCCTGTAGGCTCCTTGCCATGTTCACCACCACAAGCAGCTTAGGTGGCCATTCCAAATCTTATCCTTACTGTGGTAGAACCGGGGGAATAAGTCAGGACCCTGGGATGTGCCTGCTACTGGTTATTTTGCCCAGAGGAACCGCCAGGTCAATTAAAATCAAACAAAAGAGAGGCCCAGTGCACACACAGTCCACCTCATGGAGAGGGGACCCCCAGGAGGAAAATAAAATTTGGGAGGCTTATTGAACCCACTGAAGAGCTGATCCAGAATTTAAATTGATTCTATAATTTATTGCATTTTAATTAGCAATCACAAGAGACCAAGTATTGCTTACTCATCTTGTTAAGCTCTGGCTGGAGGCAAATACCAGGGAGCCTTAATCAGCATGAGTTATATTTGCTGTGTTCTATTGTACAGTCTTGCGGTGATCATCACAAGAAGAGATTCATCCAGTGCTCACCTGTTCTTGGCATGACATTTGTTGACCACTAGGGTGACATAAAATCAGAACACATCCCATAAGCCAACCCTCATCTCACCCCAAGCTTGTCCCTGCGTTGCTTTCAATTGTATAATTTAATGGAAAAATATACTTCTGGCTTAGGTTCAGCGAGTTCCTGTGTGCCATTGTCACCCAAGATGCATCTAAGCCGTGGCTGTTGGCTATTTACTTATTTAGGCAAACAATGCCACAAAGAATGTGTTTATAAGTGGCATTCCAGCCTGGGAACACCAGCCGTATGTATCCATCTGGATTTTCCCACTAAATGGTTTCATTCTGCAGTTAGTTTGGGAGGCTCGTTGGATGTTTCTTCTTTTAATAAAAATTCCCCAGAGGCAGGACACACTGGAAGCTTCCAAACAGCCCTTGCTATTATTACTCAAGCAGTGTTTTCTCGGAGCACCGTGCATGTGTTCACTTCTGAGAACGCTATAAAGCTGCTGCGTGTTATTCCCAGATTCCCAGTGTTCACCCTCATCCTCCATCTTGGGCTGCACCCAGCAGGAAAACAGAGCTTTGTAACATAAAAGACAGTCCTATAAAAAAATCACAGGGAGAGGACTCTCAAAGGAGAGAAGAAAGTGTGTTTCATGGTTTCATGTCACTGGAATACACATACTATTTTTTTGATACTTTGCATTCAAAATAAGCTTCTTTCTCCAAAAAGTAGATGCAGTAGTTGACATCATTTACTTACTTTTCTTTCTCTCTCTTAACCCAGTTGTTCGGCTCCACCACAGGGCATCTACCTCACGCTCCTGGCTTAATTAAAATGTGCTCGCTGTTAAAAAGCTCCTATTGTCCTATCCATTTAAATGGGGTTCTTCTTAGATCTTTAACGAGACCACGGAGGGGTGATAAATCTGATAAGTGTCCTTATTAAGAGGAGATTATTCTCACAAGACTGTTACCAGGCACCTAAGTAACTGAAACCATTTTCAGCTAGCACTCAGAGTACCCTCCTCCTGCTCAAAGTGGAGTGGCGTGCCCACGCGCGTGTGCGCGCACACACACACGTGAATACACACACATACACACTCGTGAATATACACACCCCCACATCACATACACAGACACACGTGTGAGAATGCACACACTCATACACACCACAAACACACAAGTGCATGAATGCACATGCACACACACATGCGTGAATACACACACATAACACACTCACGAATGCACACATGCCACATTACACACACAGACACACACTACAAACACACAAGTATGTGAATGCACGCATGCACATGCGCGCACACACACACACACACACACACAGATTCAGTAAGGTGACATTCTGTTTACTTTTCAAAGATTTTCCCTAACAGAAAGTCGTTCACTGGATGGTTTTAATCAGGTCCACAGAAAGAGGTGAACTCATTCACCCTCTTCCCCTCCCTCCCTCTCTCCTTCCCTCCCTCTCTCCTTCCCTCCCTCTCTCCTTCCCTCCCTCCCTCTCTCCCTCCCTCCCTCTTATCCCTGTTTCTCTCTTCTGTTCTTTCCCTTCATTCCCCCTTCCTTTGCTTCCTCCCTCCCTCCTTCCCTTCCTCTCTTTTCCTTTCCTCCCTTCCCCTCCTCCTTTGTTTCCCTCCTTCAACAACAGATGTTTCTGTTTATGCCTAGCACCCTGCAGGCACCCGTTGTTCAAATATAAAAGCCAGGGTCCTACAGCAGGTGCAGAAATTTAAGGGGTAAAAGGGTAAGGGAGCCTGCCTTCTTGGAACTTAAGATGTACCAGGAATTTCAGCGCTGGCCCAATGACTATATAGTAGGTTAACTGCAACCTCAGGGGAGAATGACACAGGAGGGCAGACCACACTTGGAGAGTCAGATGTCCCTTCTGTCCCCTCCTCGTTATGTGGGCGGCAACACATGCCTCCCTGTACCCTGCACCAAAACTCCCTCTCATTTCCAAAGCTCTTGTGTAGTCAGTGGCCCCTGCCATTCTCAGTTTTTATTTTAAACCCACAGCCTCAACCACCATTCCTTGGTTAGAGGGAGTTAATGTTTCTAGAATAGAGCTGATCAGGAAAAAAAAATCTGATGCAGACCCAAGCACACACTTGCCAAGTCTCATTTCAAGAGTGTGCACACGTGTGTGCCAAGGCCTCATTTCAAGAGTGTGCACACGTGTGTGCCAAGGCCTCATTTCAAGAGCGTGCACACGTGTGTGCCAAGGCCTCATTTCAAGAGTGAGCACACGTGTGTGCCAAGGCCTCATTTCAAGAGCGTGCACACATGTGTGCCAAGGCCTCATTTCAAGAGTGAGCACATGTGTGTGCCAAGGCCTCATTTCAAGAGTGAGCACATGTGTGTGCCAAGGCCTCATTTCAAGAGTGAGCACATGTGTGTACTGGGGTTACCTGTCCTGGTGTAGTGACCGGTCCCCCTTTTTAGCAGCCATGACAGGCTAACATGTACTGACATGACCTTGCTGCTCCTGTCCTGGTCACTAAGGTCAGATGCCCTCCTCGTGGCAAGGAATCATCAGAAGTTAGCTGGCGGGGCTGTGCTTTACGGCTCTGGGTCTGCTTTACAAGTGCAAACAGTGACGTGCAGAGCATAGCAACCGCCCTGAGAGGGCCTATGGGCCATAACAACCAGTTGACCAATCAACACAGGGCAGGTCGCCCAAGCCTGGAAGTGCACCAATCCTGAGACTGTTGCGTACCCCTAGACACTCCCCTTACGCTGCCCTTTAAGATCCCTGCCTGATGTGGGAAATCCTGTGATTATGTCAATAAAGCACTGTTGGGCCAATAGGAATCTAGATAGGTGGGACTAGGAGTCCAGGAGGACTCTGGGAAGGAGAAACACGGAGAGTCAAGATGTAACGCCATGGGGTAGGAAGCCCGGAACTATTCTCCGGTAAGAGACATACTTAGATTAACAATTATGGGGTAATTACTTAAGTCAGAGCTAGCCAGTAAGAAACAAGCAAGGCCAACAGCTTCATAATTAATATAGCCTCCTGTGTGTTTATTTGGGACTGATGCGGCTCTAGAACCAGGCTGGCGGGAAGGCTTCTCTCAAGGAAAAAGCTTCCCTTTACAAAACCTGCCTCCAGGTTCTCAGTGTCTTTTCTCCAGCCATCCGCCATGGTGGATGGACGAAGGGCCCGAGCTAATGGGGTTATCGCGTTAAACAACTACAATAAAAGACTCTTTGCTTTTGCTTCGAAATGGGCCTCTTGGTGATTTTGGGGTCCAGAGTTTGGGCACAACACCGGAAGGGGCTCTGGAGAAGAGAGCTGCTGTTCTCAGCCTCATTAACTCACACTTGCCCACCCCCCCCAGTCTTGAGGACACATCCTCAAAGGACTCTTCACGAAAGCTTCATGATGATGGCTTTACACAGGAACCACAAGTAAGAACTCATATAGTTCCTAATTGATCTAAAGTTAATCTAAGTTAATAACCAACCTAAAATTGCCGAGAACATGAAAAAAATAACTGTGGGTGTCCATCACAAGCATCATTCCTTGTGCACAAAGAGAAGAAAACCTCTCCTCAGCCACCTAGCACGTCTTAGGACTTCCTTGGAGAATAATGGCGCCCATCTGGCACATGGGTTCATTATCTTCATGGCCTGTCCATGGGCTAGCCTGGCTTAAGACCTGCACAGCGCACTTGGAGCAGATATTTATTTCTGAGTAGGGGCTGTAATAGAAGCTAGGATGCCCGAATGCTCTGTGTCCCAAAGTAGGGTGGGTCCAAGCCGTGACCAGAAGCTTGGTGGATGGGGGGTAGGGGAGTGGGATATGTAGAATGACAAGAAGTGACGATGTCCAGAGCAGATGAGCTGCCCTTCAAATAGGCATGTCCATCTTCACTACTGCGCCAGGCAGTATAAACTGACGGCATGGCCGCTCCATGGTTAGAGGGAAGGATTTTATCAGAGACGTCAGAGAATGGCCAGAGGTACCTAGAGGAACCCAGAACAAAGAAAGTAGTAGATTGAGCATGGTCAACAGACTGGACCTGGCCATGGGAGAAGTAGGGGGTGGGGGGAGAGAGAGAGAGAGAGAGAGAGAGAGGGAGGGAGGGAGAGACAGAGACAGACAGAGATACAGAGACAGACAGAGATACAGAGACAGAGAGAGAGAGAGCATGAGAGAGTCAGACAGAGAGACAGAGACAAACAAAGAGAAACAGAGAGAGAGCATGAGAGAGAGCATGAGCAGAGGGGTGGGGATGAGGGGAGAGAGAGACAGAGACAGAGAGAGACAGAGAGAGAGAGAGAACGTAGGCAAAAGGGAGGGCGTTGCTGAAATAGCCGGGTTATAAGGAGGAGCAGCTGCATGGAGGGAAACTCATGAGTTGGAAAAGTTTGGGGTAGGAGAGGAGGTGGGAAGAGCTTGGGTGCCAGCATGGACTCTGAAGTGTGTACCTGGTACTTGTGATACTGGGAAAGCCCAGAGGCCAGCATGCACTCTTGCTGCTAATAGTCACCGAGGACAGCCATTTGTCCCTGCTGCCAGTGATGAGGGAAGCAGCTCACTAACCTGTTGCTGGTGAAGTTTCAGAGCCCCTGGGCCATTGGGCCCTTTTAGGAACTCAGATTTTCTCTGATTTTACTCGGCTCCCCAAAGGGGGCGGGTGTTATTTCCTCCTTCCTTCCCCAGGTACACAGAATCATGTCTGTCATAACTGCGTTTTAAACTACTAATAAGAACAGGGGTTAGAGGTGACCAATAACTCTAAGGGACTCAAGGCACACTCAGCAGAAGGGAAATTACACCTGATACTGGAGAGCTAGCTAACGGCCTGGGGCTAGTGAGGTCATAGATCTTAGAGGAGAACCTACTATAGTCACTTGAAGACCGCATAGTTTCTAACTGCACCCTGAATGTTCATCCTTAGACCTGCTGCAGATATGTGTACCTTTACCTCGCCAAAGAAACGTCTCTTTGCAACAAATGGAGAACGTTACAGGAAACCCCAAACTGATGAAAAACGTAGAGAAGAAGCGATCGCGGGCGCCTAGCCCTGGCTGACCACCTTACCACACAATTCTTAGTCCTGAGACTTGGGGAGCATCTTGGAAGGGGAGAAGCAGAAAGACCCCAAGAGCCAGAGGACCAGGAAGTCCGCTGTGCGGATGTGTCTCCTAGAAACGACAGAGAAGCTTCGCCCACGATACTGCCACAATGTGGTGGCCTAAACAAGACCCGAACAAGGGCAGCACTGGTAGACGCCCATGTGAGCACGGAGATCTCATGGGCCCCACCCCTGGACAAAGAGCTGCAGGCAACTAAGGGATGCTGGAAACCGGAGAAACAGTCTCCTATTTCTCAGGTAATTGGTTATTTGATACCAAGCGGTCAGCGCCCTGAAATCCTATACTTAAGTAACACTGAATGGACTGGGAAGTTTACTTTTATACTTGAGGTGTGTGTGTGTGTGTGTGTGTGTGTGTGTATAACAAAGAAAAAGGGGCCATGATTTTGAGAAGGGGCAGGAGGGAGAATAGTACCTGGGATGGACTGGTGGAAGAAGGAAATGGTGTTATTATATCTTAATTTTAAAAAAGAGCAGGGGTTGGGATTTAGACATGTACCAACATTCCACAAATAAATGTGTGTGAAAACCTGTGCCCACAGCTCCTCTTGTTCTCAGCACCTGGAGGAGCAAATGAGAAGACGCGTTTGAATGAAATGACAAAGAAGGAAATCACGTTTTGTTTTGTTTTTTTGTTTTTGTTTTTGTTTTTTTGCCTGGAGTCCCTCGTGACTTTCTCCAGGCTCAGGTGGCTCCGTCCTAAGGACTTGTCTGCCTGCCCTGCGGCACACTTCTTGGGCTGGCTCTGGTCTCCTTGGTAGACAGTCCAGGGTTCCGGCATCTCTCACATCTTGGAGCCTACTAGGCACTCCAGGCTTCACAGCTGCCCACAGTGGCCTCCGTGCAGGGACTCCCTTGCCATTTGCTGGCCTCAGTGGCTCTCCTCAACTGTGGAAGAAATTCCCCAACTCCTTTATTCCTTCAAGACGCTAGCTTTATGGACCACCAACTCGGAGTGAGGCCTGCCCTGGAGCTGCAATAATTCGTTGTTACCCCTTAGGCCTTTTTCTTCCCAAAAAAAAAAAAAAACCTGGAAGCTTAGCTGGGCGGGGTCTTGCTGTAAGGACTCAGGCATTATGCTGGCCTTCCCTCGGTTAGGAATGCACTCAGGCAGTGTCCTGGGCAGCCCAGGGTGGGTCCATGGCTGCACACAGGTGCAAAGGACCCTTTATAAGGAAAACCCCACCCACTTCTGCTCTCTTTCCTGCTGTTCCTCTGAAGAGGGAGGCAGGACTCCCTCTCCCCCTTCCCCATCTCCTCTCCCTCTCTTCTCTCCCCCTTCTCCCGTCCCTCCCCTTTCTAATAAAACTTCTCACTTAAGCTCTGTCTGCCTGGCGTGTTTGTCCCTCACACGCTATGGAATCCACCAAGGTCTCCCTCGCCCAATATTCCTCACGCTTGCCCCGAGGGTGTGCACCCCGTACTTCAGTGCAGATCAGGTCAAGCCTTGGCGCTCACACTGCATTTCCTGGTGCTCTTTTTTCTCCCCCAGTGGTATGTTTTTGTATTGCTTTTTGTCCTGCCTGCTCCTTGCAATTGTAGATCTGCAAAGGGGTAATCACTGATGACCACGTGACACAGGCAACCGTCAGGCTGTCTTCAAATGTCCTCCACCAAGAGTTTAGCCTCAGGAAAATTCCCAGGGCAAGGACGGAAAGCAGCCACATTCTTTGCCAAAGTATCACAAGAAGAGTCCCTAAGGCAGTTGCTAACATTGTTCCCTTCTGGAGTCTCTTGAGCTGGGTGTCCACAGCCCACGTGGTCTCGATCCACAACCCCCTCTGCCATGACACTGTTCAACTGATTTTCTAGCCCAAAATCCCTAAGCCTTCCGCATTCTCTACAAAGCACACGGGTAGGTCCGTCATAGCGATAGCCTACCTGCTTCCTGGTACTGCCATCTATGTCCCTGGTACAAAGGACTCTGAGGTGTCAGTAGCTGGGTCCCTGGAGTCACAAGCAGCAGCTCCCACAATGGGCTTGGAAGAGAACACAGTAGCTTGTGTTCGTTGTGCTAAGCCATTGAGGTAAGCAGTCAGAGGTCACCTGGGGGAGCAGGTGCTGAAGAGCGAGCCACGCTGCTCGGGACTATGACTTCAGGTCCATCCGTTCCGTCTGCCCATCACCTGTGACATTGTCAGCCAGGGAATCTGGCAGGATCCTTACCTTCTACCACGCCGTTGGTGCTTTTACTGAAGAAACTTCCCAGAGGGAAGGAGCCTGTCTTACCTAACACTTGGCTTCCGCGGAGCTAGGTCCTGAGCAAGTCTACCTCAAGGTTGGGTGGAAGCCAAGAAGGAACCGGATCAAAGTTGGAATTGAGATGTAACCCAGCTCCCCTTGCAGATGAGCATCTTCACAGACTCTGGAGGAAGGACACGCCATGCTGGGAGACAAGAAGGAAACAAACTCCGGGGCTCTGAGAACAGAGAGCCCCATCTGCTGTATGGCAGGACAGGGCACACGGCCATAGTGCGCATATGCACCACATCAGGGAGGGTGCTGGTCATGCGTGGTAGAGAAGGGCGCACGGTCATAGTGTGCACCTATGCACCACGTCGGGGAGAATGCTGATGGTAGGAGAGACCGCGCCATCTCGGGGGTGGGGTGATCTCTGCTTGATTCCCCTGTCCGTCTAATTAGCATCCCTCACCGAGACATGGTGAGCCTGGTATTGGCAGATTCCTATCATGCTTTGCCAGATGATCCCTCTTGGTGCTGTGCAGCCCACAGGTTTGGGTGAATATGTAGCGAAATGTGGCCCCCTCCCCAATCCCCGTTACGGTATTATACAGAATAGTGTGACTGCCTTAAATGTCAGAGGCACAGTTTTTTATTGTTGTTGCTGTTTTTTTTTTTTTTTTTTTTTTTTACGATGGACACAGCGGCTTTGTCCCCAGCTTTCTCCTGAGACACCCTTTCAGTGCACATCCAGGAATTCTTCGGTGATCCATATGGGACTGGAAAGCCCATCCAAGATCCTGCCAGACATCGATGGAGCCTGTGACTCCATTCCCCAACATTCTCTGGAGTTTAACTTGAGAAAATAATAAGAATCCTATAGGATCAGTGATCTCACTCTCTTGGACGACAGTAAATCTCTTCTATATTACTGCTCAGCCGCTGAGAATATTATATTGGGTCTCATTTTATTAAAGAATGCCATGCATACCCAGAAGTCTCTACTTAATTTTTAGCTGCAAGATACAATTTCAAAAAAAAAAACCCATTATCTAGAAAGTGCAATAATCAAACAATGTAATCATGGATGTTAAACCTCTCTGAAATATTATTTTAAATGCTTGCCGGCTAGGAGGAAAGGTTGACAAGAAAGTACCCTTCTTGGCTGGCTTTCTAACTGGCAGAGCATCCACACATTCTAATAAGACATATTTGTTACAATGTGTTTTTCTCTCTCTGCTTGATTGTTTTCGAAGCTGCCAAAGAATGCAAAGCCCTTAAACTAGGAAGACAGATTTGCATTTTCTATTTGTGTCAGCCTAAGATTTAGGATTAAAGCCCTGTAAGAGGCGCAATTGAATCCTTCCTCAGAGGGGCCAGGGCATTCACATACATCACCAAGTGCCTCCGAGCCTTCTGGCTGTTCTGTGAGATCAGTCTCATAAATTTCATGACATATGGAAAATATCAGAAAACCACAGCGTGCAATTAAAAAAAAAAACAAAACAGAACAAAACCCCTGGGGAACCAGGTTGACAATGCCATGGCATCCCCAGGTGACGCCCACTCCTTTCCTCTGCCCACCCCTTTGTAGCCCCAGAAAGGGTCAATTTGACTAAAGCCTGAGAATCTTGGACATGGTCCAGCTATTTGTGGATTGCATAGCCACCCAGAAGGCAAGGTCATGGACCACAGTAGGGACTTCCAGACTTCCAGGAAAGACTCTCTCTCTCTCTCTCTCTCTCTCTCTCTCTCTCTCTCTCTCTCTCTCTCTCTCTCTCTCTCTCTCTCTCTCTCTCTCGGCTCCAGTTTTTGGCACATAGTACTTTCATCTGGAATTCTGTTCTCCCCTTGTCCTGTTTCTTTTTGCTGCTGCTTCTGTGTGTGTGTGTGTGTGTGTGTGTGTGTAATACTCATGTATGTGTTGCTGCCTATGTTGTATGCTGCAGTCTGAATGCTCGTGTGGCAAAGCGCTGTACTCACCGAGCTATTTCTCCAGCCTGGAATGCCCTTCCAGCTCAGGAAATCAACACTCCGGTCCCATGAACTTCCCATCGCCCTTCTCCTCACTCCATAACATACGTTCTCACACACTGAGACTTATTTCCCCATTGATCAGGATTCTATAATTGCACACACTCAGATGGTCCATGGGTAGTTGCTTGGGTGGGAGTCCTGAGGATAGACCGGAAATCAGTCTTGGCTCCTGGCTTCTTTTACTTACAGCAGAATCTTGGCCTTAGGTGAGATGCCAGGCCTTATCGATAAAGCGTGGCTGCTAATGGATGCCTACTTACAGGGTACCGTGAATACCGAATAGCTTAAACATATGTTAATATATTGATGCTGTACTTCTATATCTTGCACAAATCACAGGGTCATGAATCTCAGTGAACTCTTGTGTGTCATTATGATGCCATGGGTCAGCACGTATATTTACTGTGGCATCGAGGAAGAGGTGTGTTTTCTCTTTGCCCTTCCCCCAACGACCTTTCTTTTGGCATTTGATTGACTGAATAGCATCATTAATCATTGCACCATACATGATTTCTTGGGTTCCTTGGTAAGCAGTAGGACTTCCCTGGTGTTAAAGTCAAAACTACAGTCCATATAGGGCTGCCAAACACCCACACACACAGGCACCCCAATACTGAAGTTAGGCACTTTTACTCATCAATCCCAACACTGGACTTCACACACCCTTGGACAAGAGACTTCTCCTTGTGTATGACACGACTGAGTGTGCCTAGCCCTAGTATTTGCTTTGAGAAGGGGCTAAGAAGACAAACTCAGAAGGTGAGCAAAATAGCTACAAGAATGCACAGAAAAGTCATAGGCAATCATACTACTAATTATCTACCTGAAAACACCCATAATACACAATTGTGCATAAAAATATACAAACACAGCCGGGCGTTGGTGGCGCATGCCTTTAATCCCAGCACTCGAGAGGCAGAGGCAGGCGAATCTCTGTGAGTTCGAGGCCAGCCTGATCTACTGAGCGAGTTCCAGGACAGCTTCCAAAACAATACAGAGAAACCCTGTCTCAAAAAACTAAATATATATATACATACATACACACACACACACACACACACACACACACACACACAGTTTAAATGAAGACTTTTTTTACATCTGGGTTGACAATGCTCCCTCCAAGAGCATCTAACAAAAACTCCACCACCACGCACGAGGAGCCCTCTTTTGAGTTGCTGGTCAGGGGTGTTCATGAGACTCCCCAATATTTCAGGCTTTTGCTGTTGCCCTTGGTTCCCCCGTAAGTAGACACTAAGTCCCTAGTGATAAAGACACCATGCACTTCAGAGACCCCTGAGCTGGAACTGACCTGAACACCCCCGCTATGAGGACTAGCTCTCATGGTACCAGGAGGCACTATGCAAAGCCCCCAAAGGAGGGAGCCACCAACAGTCCCACCCAGCCTACGACATGACTGTCAGCATGGCCTGACAACAGCAAGGACACAGTAGTGACATGCAGCTTGGCGGCAACCGACAGTTCTCTAATCTGACTTAAGACCTGCAAGATAGGCACCGTGCCTGATACTGGAAACAAAAACAACTGCCAGGCACTGGTGAAGTCACAGACCTTGGAGAACTTTACAACTGCCCACTTAGCCAAGGCATATCCACGGATAAACATAGTCCTCACCCCTCATCCAGGGGTGGAGGCTGTTACAGACAGCTACCACCAGTCAGAATGGAGAACTGTAGAGCGGATTCACCCACTAAACGCCCCCGCACTCAAGGCTCGGGGAACACGGCAGAAGAAGTGGAAAGGCTGTTAAGAGCCAGAGGATCTGGGGATTTGCTACGTGACGGTGTAATGTCGGAGGCTTCACCCACTGAGTCTCACCAGCATGGCCACCAAGGGTGACACACGGACAGACACGCAGAACAGATGGGGAAGGACTTAACTGCACGGGAAGATCTACAGGGGCTGAAGGACTCTGAGGGGGGGGATAATTCCCTCCCCCCCCAGGGAAGAGCACGCCCATTGGTTATCCCATACCAAATGGCCGGCCTTGCAAACATACAACTGAGCAGGCTATGTTTGAGAATATATGTGTATGGACACATGTGCACATAACGACTCACGGAGGAGGAGGCCGTGAATTTGAGAGGGCAAGACAGTGCTGAGGTCCCTCTATCTTGTGTTCTTGCTGAGGCTGTTTCAGGTTTAACTGGAATTTGACCTCCTTGATGGAGAACCCCGTGGAAAACTGCCCAACTCTGTTCTAGGACCCTGCGGTCAAGATGCCCCAGCTAACGCAGCTTAGCTTCTGCTACACGGCTTGCTGGTGCAACCGTCTCCCTGCAGCTCCTGAGCAAGGTAACAGGAAGTGGATTTTGTCTTTAAAAGCCCTTTGCTCTAAATGGTCACGGCAACACCTAGGCGAAGATGGAGTTTCTGTCCTGCCTGGTCCTGCAGCCATTTAGCCCCAAATAAACACATAGATGCTATATTAATTATTAAAATGGTTTGGCCGAGAGCTTAGGCTTCTTATTGGCTAGTTCTCTCTTAATTATTAACCCATTTCTATAATCTATGAATTGCCACGAGGCTATGGTTTACCTGTAACTTGGCATGTTACTCCTTGGGCCCCATGGCTCTCTTTGCTGGCCTCTCTCTCCTCCCCCTCCCCCTCCTCCCACCCCGCCCCCACGTTCTCCTCGTCTGGTAGCCCTGCCTATATACTTCATGTCTGGCTACTGGCCAATCTGTGTTTTATTCATCAACCAATAAGAGAAACATATATACAGAAGGACATCCCCCATCACTCAGGTCCCAAATACCTGAGTGCAGTCCTAGCCGACAGGAGTAAAGACTGTCAGTTAGCTATAGACTGTGGCTGATGGACAGACGTCTCTGGTGGGCTCTCCATGTAACAAGTGGTGTATGGGAGGGTTTGGAGGGCAGAAAGAGAAGGGGGCAAATGTAACATGTTGTCTTCCCGCCAGCTGCCTGGGCCCTGCCAAGCTGTCTGAACCCCCAGATAACACACAGGACGCTATATTAATTATGAAGCTGTTGGCCGTTTGCTATGATTTCATATCAGATAGCTCTGACTTGGTTGTTAACCCATAATTGCTAAACTGAGTATATCCATGTGGTCTTCGCTTACCGGACCTCTTACTCCTCTGACTTCTTACATCGTGACTGCCTGTGCCTCTCTTTCCCAGAATTCTTCTCGACTCCTAGTCCCACCTATCTTGCTTCCCTATTGGCCAACAGTGCTTTACTCAACAACCAATAAGATAAGCACATACATAGGACTTCCCCCATCAGGCAAATGATGCAATTATAATATTGGTTTTTACAAGACAGGATTTCTCTGTATTGTTTTGGAGGCTGTCGGTCCAGCCCGGCCTCGAACTCACAGAGATCCACCTGCCTCTGCTTCCCAAGTGTTAGGATTAAAGGTGTGCGCCACCACCCACTGTCTCTTTCTCTTTAAAAATCCCAGCGCTTGGGAGGCAGAGGCAGGTGGATCTCTCTGAGTTTGAGGCCAGCTTGGTCTACAAAGTGAGTTCCAGGACAGCCCCCAAAGCTACAGAGAAACCCTGCCTGGGGGGCCAGGGGAGAAACGCAGAAAGAAGTCAAAGGGTCAATTCAGGCCACTGAAACCAAAGGGAGTGTGCTACTGGGAACCGAAAAGTGAGACCAGTGAATGCGAGGCTGGAATTGCAGCAGCTGCTTTGCAGCTCGAGGAGAGGCAGCCCCAGGACAAAGCTGACCTAAGGACAGGCCGGGGAAAAGTCAGAAAATAGAACCCCCGGTCCTGACTGGCACAGTCACGCCTTTCACCCAAGTCCTCTGTCTGCTCGGTGATAGGAGCAAACACGGGTTTCCTGGTTCAGGAACTCCCGGGGAATAACATCTCATCTGCCGCTTCTAAACACGGTTTTATAAAACCACCAGGAGATTGGCTGACATCGTTAAAAAACAAACAAACAAAAAAAACTGTTGAAGCGCAGGGCGGGATGGGGCCACCTCCTCCCTCCCGGGGGTTCCCCTAACGCAGCGGCGCGCTGCCACCTGCTGGCCTCGGAGCAGAACGGGGCCCAGGAAGCCGCCTGAGAGAGAGAGCTGGGAAACGCAGGGTCCGGACAAGGATTAACCTCGGGGAGAGTCATTCTCGGTTAACGTGTATTTCTGGGCGTGTATACCCTGGTCTCGTGTGGCCTAATCCAGACTAGCCTCCCACTGCTACACAGCCGAGGCTGACCTTGAACGTCGGATCCTCCTACTCCCCAGCACCATCTGGGCCAGCCAGCAGGTTACCTTTATAATCAGGAAAACAAAAGACAAACAAGAAAACCGCACACCTCACTTTAGGAAACACAGTACTTCGTATCTTATGACATTGGCTTTTAGGAAAAATAACTGTTCTCGGGCATATTAGCAAACGTCTGGCATTTTCTTGAGAAGTAACACCCGCGACCACGGAGATCCAGAGAGGCTCGCCCTGCTGTGTCCTTCAAGTCTCTAGGCTCCCGGCTCCCCGCACCGACCTCAGCAAGGGTCAGAGTGAACACTCTCTTTGGAGATTCTCTCTGGCTCTACCCAGTGTGTAAGGATTTTCGGAAGGCTTGTCCTAACCTAGACAATACCTAGAGATTTCGGCCGCTTTGGAATTTGATGTCCTGCCACAACTCAGAGTCAGGACAACAAATGTCGCCAAATTCCCTGGGGCCAGGAGAGCGGCGATGGCCTGATCCCACCGGCAGGTGGCGCCGCGCTGCCTGCGCCACCCGGACCGTGCGATGCCTGATGCCCACGCGGGACCCTCGTCCTGCTCAAGCCCGCGCCGGGCTTACCCACCCGCGTGCTTCCCACCCGGCAAGGTGGAGTCTACCCCACCGCTTTAGCTTCTGTCCCTTCGAGCTCTGAAAGGCAACCGGGGCCTGATATACCCACCCTCTCCGGCCGGCCCCCCTCCTCCAGGGTGTGGCGGGGCACCTGCCGGGCTAGCACACCGGGTGACCTTGCCTCGTGCTCCATCTGCTGGGCAGCCAAACAGCACTAATGGACACTGGGTTTTAAACGCACGGAGCACAAGAGATCGGGAGGGAAAGGCAGTGAGGAAACGGGGGGGGTAGGAACTGGAGGCTGAGGGGTGGGTTCACGCTGTACACATAGCGTGAAATTGTCAACCCCAAAACTCTCATTGATTACAAAAGGTGCACTGCTTGTCGGGTGCATATTGACCGCCCACCCCCCGGCTGTGACTCAGGCACCACCCTAGGTGGGCACACAAAAAACGAAAGAAAATGGATTCCTGTTTTGAAACGAAGCTTCTGTCCTGAAGAGTTAGTGTTGGGCTCACCTTTGGGCTTGCCCTGAAGAGTTAAGGTGATGGCTCCCCGACGGCGCCTTCTGCAATTATTTTCTGGGCTGTCTGTGGCACCCGAGCTCCGCAGCAACCCCAGGGCGCAGATACCCCCATCAAGACCACATCACAGAACGGCTGCAACGGCTCGGAGACGTTCAGTAACTTAATTCGCGGTCGTACTTGTGCTAAGTGGAGAAGACGCCAACCTCCCGCTATCTCAAGGTTCATCCACACAGCTGCCACGGGGAGCCTGGCGTGTCCTGCCTGCTCCCGAGATTTGTGGGAGCCACCGAGCTCCACGAAGATGCCCAGACCCTGTTCTGAAGCCCCAACTTTTGGATGCAGAGTCTCATGGAGCCAACGCAGGTCGCAGAGCTGATGATGACAAGGACGATGCCATGCGCCCTTCTCCTGAATGCTGGGATTCAGGCGTGCGCTTGTGCGCCACGGGGGCTGCACGCTGGACTTACGTTTCTCTTGGCAGCCCTCACAGGATCAGGAACAGAAGTGAACCACGATGGGTTCAGTGGCCACCAGCCAAGAAGCCCCCAGAAAGGTCTTTCATCGTCCCAAAGACTACCCTTGTCCCCATCTCTCCACAAGGTGCCCGAACAGGTGCAGAAGTGACTCACTGGCAGAGACACAGGACAGGACCACAACACATGCTGTGGGGACTGGAAACATTCCTTGCTTTTAGTAACTTCTTACAAGTCAGCGGTACTCCTCCCTCTCAAAACCGGCTCTGTGGTTTCTCCTGAAAAAAAAAAAAAAAGATGGCTCTGGCAACTTTGGACCCGTTTGCGGAAGGCAGTGCTCTGTGGTGGTGGAGTAACAGCTCCTGAATAACACGATCCAGGTCCCAACGTGTTCCAAACACTGCTCGCCCGTTGGCTTCTCCTGGTCTTGTGCTTTGAATGCTCACCTGGGAAGACATCATCATATCTGGACGAGTCAGTGTCCCGGACACCCTGGGGTCAGCACAGGCAGCTAGCTGCCCTTCTCTTCTGTCAGTCACCTCAGGTTTTTGCAAAGTCCTTGCCCTGGCATGGTGTTGTTGAGAGCTGATAGGCTCGTGCCCCAGCAGCTTCTGACGGTGCCAGGACACATTGTGCAGTGGCCCACGGACGCCTCATCCTGTGACACAACTGTACTGTGCTGGGCATGGTAGTGTGTCCTTGGAATCCTAGCTCTCAGGAAGACATCAAGTCGTAAGAATCTGGTCTGGAGTGTGTGGTGGTGGCACACACCTGTAATCCCAGTGCTCCGGATCTCTGTATGAGACCAGCCTGGTCCACAGAGTGAGTTGGGGATAGGCAAGGGGATGTAGAGAGACCCTGTCTCATAAACTACATCAACAACAATAGCCTGTACCACCCCCCATTTGCCACATACTAAAACCAGGCGCAGAGGCCGCTGGTGTTAACCTTCCAGTGGGATGGTGGCCAACCTGGAATCTGCTACCCTACAAAATTACTGTGAAGTCCAGTCTAGGGTGTCACAGCTTAAAGAAGTCAAACTCGTCAAAGCAACACAGAGAAAAGGCACCGAGGCAGCCGCTAATAAGAGCCAATGTCCCCCTAACGCGGGCTGTGTTGTTCCTCTCTTCTAGAGGGCAACGGGGCCTCCGAAACTGGCCACTGGTTTCATAGAAAAATCACAGTGCCCCGACACGGTTTCCTGGTCATAAACGTCTTTCGTTCATGAGTTTCCTGCACAGCATCCCAGCGGGGCCTTTGCTAGACCTTCCTTTCCTCTGACCATTCCCTCCCTCTGATAGCCCTTTCCAGCTTAGTGAGTGGGAGTGCCAAGGCTCTTTGACAAGCCAACACATGCTGGCTTAATTGAGCACGACAGGGCTGGGCTACAGCTCAGTGGTAGAGCATCGCCCAGGGCAATCAAGCCCCAACCCATCCCATCGGTGCCAGGAATCTGCCCCCATCTGATCTTAACATCTTTCTTGGCTCAACATTCCAGAGGGGGAATCCGTTGGCTCCACTCCGGGTCACAAGTCCTTCCTGCTGTGGTCAAAGTGTGTCCTGGGTATGGGGTTGTGGAGGCTTGTCCTGATCCTGGTCAGGACACAGAATGGACCAAGTGGATCTGGTATCCAGGGGGACCCTGTCACTTAGCAAGACATGGTGTAGATTAGCATCTGCCCAGGATGCACAGCGTTCTGTGGAGTTACTTCCAGCAGAGGAGCATGTTCTACTGGGAGAGCATACCGGCTAGTTTTTAGAGTCAGGGGCTGGGAGGAAATGCATTGGTTTCCAGCAACAATGTAACAAATGCATTGGCTGCTGTAACAACCACAAACTTGCTGTCTTGTAACAATTTATAAGAAGCCCAAAGCAGGCCTCCTGGAATCCAGTTATTGTCAGGTCTGGAGACACTGGAGAAGAATCTTCCCATTGCCATTTCCAGCGACAGCTCTTACATCTGGCACCCTGGTCCCTCGTCAAAGCCAAGAACAGTGTCTTCTGTCTCTGATGGTGCCATCACCATGACTTTCTCTTGATGACCACAGATGGTGCATACAACCGGATTGAGCCTGTGCGTGACAGCCAGGGCAGCCCCCCCCCGTCCAAGCTCTTAACTTCAACCATGCCTGCAAAGTCACCTGCTTGAGGTTGGATTGTATCCCCATTAATTCCTCACCATCCCATGCCACATTGTGATCTCACTCTGATGCAGACGAGGGTAGGATGAGATCATTAAGCCTGAGAGTGTGTCACTGATGTCCTTAAGAAAAGGGTAAGTTTAGACAGGGCACAGAGACAGGACACAGAGGCAGACGTGCAGAAGGAAGTTGATGGGGAGATATTTGGGTGCAGACATGTGGTACAAGCCTGCACCAGGGAGCGGGGTCAGTTGCTCACAGCCCTCGGCAGGAGCTGGCACTGCTAGCACCTGAATTTTAGACTTCAAGCCCCTAAAGCAGTGAGACAGTACTTTGGTGTCTCATTTAAGCCACCCACATGGCGGTACCCTGCAGCCGTGTTCCTAGCAAACAAACATGCTTGCTGTACAGCGTGAGGTAGCACGTTCCCAGACTCTGGGGGCCGCAGCCTAAGCAGCATAGAGTACAGAGAGGTTAGACAGTGGATCCTTACCACACACCCACTTGACTTCATCTCGGTTCTGTGCTCCGTAGCCGCTCGGCCTAGAAAGAAATGGCACTCTTTCAGCGAGGTCTAACCTGTTGACATTTGCAACACAACCTTGTCATCTACGGCATCCAGCTGAAAATTGCACAAGGGAATATCACTCCTCAAAACTTCTAATGTTTTTCCGGGCGTTGGTTGCTCACGCCTTTAATCCCAGCACTCGGGAGGCAGAGGCAAGCAGATCTCTGTGAGTTCGAGGCCAGCCTGGTCTACAGAGCAAGTTCCAGGACAGCCTCCAAAACAATGCAGAGAAACCCTGTCTCAAAAAACCAACAAAACAAAACAAAACAAAACACTTCTAATGTTTTAAGTTTGTTTAAATTGGCTGCATTTATAGCTGTCCTTGGTTGCATGTGGACACACCTGCCTTGAGACAGACTGTAGGTCTGTTGCTACATGCAGCCTGTCTGCACAACAGAGTCTGAATAATTGGTGTCTGTATGTAAACACTTGACCAGCCTCAGCATCTATAAACTACAATGAAAGGCGATGGCATTCTCTTATTTGTGAGAAGAATCAGGCATTGCTAATTATTTCCTAGAATAAATTCAAGCACATGCATAGTGAGGCGAGGGGTTTCTCTGCTAAAGCAAACCAGAGTCTCATGGTGTGTGTGTGTGTGTGTGTGTGTGTGTGTGTGTGTGTGTGTGTGTGTTTGAAGTAGTATCCTCAACCACAGGTGGACCTGTGAGAGCTTCATGGGGAAGGAACCTCTCATCTGCAGGTCTCCAGGCTGCATGTAAGTAACAGGGTCATGCTTCACACACACACACACACACACACACACACACACACACACACACACGCGCGCGCAGAGTTCCACGTCTCCTGCCACTGCACTGCCCTACCTGAGTCCAGACTCACTTGAGTTGGGTTGTGCTACAGGCTGTCCTAGATGCTTCATTGTCCTTTTATCCTCTGGCTGGAAGACCAAAGCAGCCCGTGAGAGATCTGAGACCCTCCCCCCTCCATCACCACCAGCTCAGGCTTAACAGCATCAGTGACAGCCCACGGCCCGCTAAGCCCAGGTTTCTCACCGTGGCACGTGTGGTCCAGCCTGTGTTTCCAGTCTCATCATTCATTGCTCCACACACCAAGCATCTACTCTGGTTCTTACCCCAGACCTGGTAGCTGACTACCAGGATTAGTGTCACTCGTGGTACATATAAAACAATGCATCCTCCTGATTCAGACTCTGTTAGCAACTATCCGAAGCACTTTCTGTGTACACTGTGGCTGGGGGCAGTAGCCAGGACCCTTCCTTTCTCTGGCATGGCCTTATCCATGTCCTGCCTAAGGTGGTATTCCCATCCATTTTATCCTCATGAGGCTCACCCTTCCGACACTGCTTTAGCAGGGGTCCTGTCTTTCTTCCAAGTTCTCATTTTCTGGTTATTAGAACCCACGCCTTAGTCATCATTCTTTTCCTAAGCAGCTATGGACTTTCTGTTTCTCCCAAAGGAACTGCTAACTGACTATGGTTCCGTGTCCCCGAGGCCACCCGATGTGCTGAGAGCCCCACACGGTGCCCAGGTACAGCATCGTGATGGCTCCCGTTGGCCGCGCATGCATCCATGATCTCCTTTCCCTCTGGACTTGACCTATTTAATTTATATTCCCTTGTTCTGAGGGCTACACGCTTGCATTTGGGTTTTTATTTTATGTACTTCTGTCACAACTTGCCTCAGATTCTTCCTGAACCAAAGCAGAAACAGGAATAAATTATTCATCTCAATATTCATACCACCTGGACAACGTCTGGCAGACAGAAACTACTCAGCAGCGATGTTAAATTTAATCACAGCTCAGAAGAGCTTTCGCCTATCGTTGTCATAGCATCCAGAGTTAAGTCTTCCGGGTGGCTTCCTGAAGGGGGGGGGGGGTTCTTATTAATGTCCCAGATCTCAGCTGTCCACTTGGTGCAGTTCCCATCCAGTGGCAACCGATTTCAGGAGCCCGGGCTCTTCAAGGTGGGCCTGTGATTAATTGTGAAATCTGGTGACTAGGTGACCAGGAGGTAAGGAGACAGAAGGGCGTCTCCCAGGGAACACGGAGTTTAAATGAAATAGCACAGACATAGAGTAGAAAACAGGTTTCAGGGCAGGGGGGGGGGCTCCAGGCAGTGCCAATAGACAAAGGATGAGCGACCACATCCGATCAGGCTGCTGTCGGAAGACATAGCAATTTAATGTCCCAAGTGTGGCAGGAAAAACAAGTGTGCTCAGGCCCAGGCTTAAAGACGTCAACATCAAATTGCTGCAGGGTAAAACTGTGAAGGAAAGAGGAGAAGAAAAAAAAAAAAATCAATCTCACTTTTTATACTCGTTTTTCTTCAATTTACATATAATGTTTCCTTGAGGAAAACCATCTTTTCAACTCCTAGGCATTCCATCCGAAGAAATAACAGCAGCGCCCGCGTCTCTTTAGTCTGGAGGTTTGTTTTTCCTAGGAAATACAGGAGCGTGTGCAGTCTTGACTTCCATTGTCACCTCAGGGTTCTGAAGGAGACCCTCACACTTGCAGCTCGCCGTTTTCAAATTGGAAAATTCCACTCAATTGGAATCCCCCCTCTCCCGTGTGTGTGGTGGGGGGGGGGAATCAAGGTATGCTTACCGATGGGTTGTTACACATATCCAAACACATGTGACACCCAGTACCTAATTTAAATTTGTTTCAGATAAGATTTATTTCCATCAAAAACATCAATTCAATGTGTTGACTTGTATCGTATTTTCTTCATGAAATCTTAAAAGAATCCAAGAGAATTCTTTGAACAGCCTGAAAGAGAAGTGTTAATTCTACGTAGATTAAAATGGAAAGTTGGTGGAAATGAGGTTGGCTATATCATCGCCGTGTGGGTAAGCGTGAGTGAGAGATGAAAGTCTTGGTCAGTTATAATGGCATCATCTTGGCCCAGTGAGCTACTTGCACTGGCTTGGAGTTTAGTCTAGGTCTCAAGGGGTTGACTACTAACCACAGGGGAGTGACCCCCTCAGCCATGCCCAACACGGAGGCCTAGTCCTGTGTAGTCTGAGGTGGATGGGCTGCAGATATTAGATTTGGCGTGGGGCTGAGGGTTATGTGACAGCCACTCAACAGCAGGGACAGCCTGCTCAGTTGTAACTGCATCTAGACTCAAACAAGTCTTTCATCTGTGACCCTGAATACCATACCAACACCATAAACCCAGTCCTAATGTGCCGGTTCTAAGGCTGGGGGAGTTGCTTACCTAACATGAGCAAGGTCCAGGGGTTAATTCCCAGTACAGAAGAAAAAAAAAAAAAGAAATAAAATTCTTTATCTAAATGGATACTATAGCGGTGGGAAGAGGAAGTATAACAATATTTCAAATAGGGTCCCAATGTCCCCAAGTAGTTTGGAGAAACTGAGGCGGACAGAGCATTTATTTGGTGGTAAGGTACTTGGTGCGCAGGCATGAGGAACTGAGTTCAAATCCCCCAGAACCTACATAAAGCTTAGCATGGCAGCTAACGTTTTCAAACGAGCAGACATCGTTGCAAAGCCAGGGGTCAGGATACATCCGGGACCTGCAATGCCATCCACAGAGAAATGGAAATGTATAAACTGCCTGACAAAGAAATCCAAATTAATCACCTTAGAGACACCCAGTGAGCTCGAAAATAAGAAACAATTACACAACATCAGGAGATGCCTTACCAAAGTGAGGCGTCTACAAAGAAAAGAGCCTTGCGTTGTTAGAGCTGAGGCCACTGCCAAGGGGGTGAAGGTCCCTATGGAGTTGCAGTAGCTAAGCAAACAGTTGGGATCTTAAGGAGAAAGAGAGAAAAAGGGGAGGAGGCGGGGGGGGCACAAACAAGCGCTGTCCAACGAAACGCAATGTATGTTATAAAGGTCCAGGAAGGAACAGAAAAATGAAAGGAATTAAAAGGCGATTTAAAGAAATACTGGCAGACCACACCCCAAATCTGCAGGAGACATGAACGTCCAAACGCGTGAACTCCAAGAGCCTCACACTATTAAACACAGAGAGCTCTCGAATAAGACACGACAAAGACGGAGTTTTTAAGGACATCAAAAGAAAATCACCCTGGGGATCCGAGGGACCCAGTGAAATGCTCTGTAGTTTGGTCAGCAGACAATCGGAAGGCCAGGAGAGAGTGTTAGGTTACAACTGAGAGGGTGGGGAAAATTATTTAGTAAGCAAAAGTAATAAAAAAAAAAACTGGCAACCTAGACTACCACACCAGAGAGAGCGACGGGCATAGGCCAGGCATGGCGGGCACAGCTTTAATCTCCCACACTCAGAGGCAGAGACAGGTGGATCTCTGTAAATCTGAGGCCAGTGAGGCTTACATAGTGAGACCCTGGAGGGAGGGGAAAGAAGACAGACAGACAGACAGACAGATGACAGACAAGATAAAGATTCCCCCCAGAAACCCCCCAGAAACACTAGAGCCCTGGGTTTCTCGAGTTGGAACAAAAGGATACTAATGGGCTACCATGAAAACTGTGAAACCATAAAACCCAACGTGAAGGTAAGAACAGGGTCAAATTCAGAATACTGTGTGACATGTGTCGTTTTGTTGTTGTTTTTGTTGTTGTTTTTTCGAGACAGGATTTCTCTGTATTATTTTGGAGGTTGTCCTGGAACTTACTCTGTAGACCAGGCTGAGGGGTACTGAGCCTTGCCTGGGCTCCACCCCCTGCTGTGTGGTCCTGGGAGCGGGGTGCGGGGAGTGTGTGAGCATGGAGGTGCTCACTCCTTTAATTTATCCACCCACGGAGTGTGAGGAATAGCCTCAACCTGGAAGGCTTGCTGTATGGATTAACAAACAACAAGCATAACCCTCTTTCAACAGTTCCTGCCCACCCCCAAGGGTGAGAATGACAGGAAGACCTGATGAGTTCCAGTGGTCCTGACTTCCGGCTCCCCTGAGGAGCGAGCTGGAAAAAGGAACAAGGAGCAAATCAGGTCACCTGCTTGTCCCTGTAAGTGTGTCAGTAGGTTGAGGGCAGCGGAAGCCTTGGACTCTGATCTTTATTTTCCGAACATAATCTTTTTTTCTTTTTCTAGAAGATGGCTAGTCCAAATAATATTTTAATATGGTTTAAACACTTTCCTGATTATATTAAAAACATATATGCTTTACTAAAAAAAGTAGGAAAATGAATAAAAGAGAAAGCACCAAACAGCGTATAATCCTGCTACCAAGAGACACACGCCATCAACATTTTGTATATATTTCACACTATAATTTGAGGTTGCTTTTTTCCGGAACCCGAGAGCGTTTTAAAATGAATATGTAAATTCATATTTAAAAGTTTATTATATACATAGCTGTATGTGTGTGGTTTTACATCCTTTTCTCAAGTGAGGTTATATTGTAGTTTTCCACCATATTTAAGTATTCTTTGGAAATAGCATTTCCACGACTTTTTAACATTTCGTCATTCATCTCCACCATTCTTGTCAGAATTTCTATAATTGGACCTCTTAGTTATTCTTGGTTTGCATTTGTGTAAACAATGCTGTCATGAATAGCACGGGGTGTTAATCTTGAGCAGCTGACGGGTTTCCGTGAGACAGTGTTTCTTAAGGTTGAATTTCTAAGCTAGAGTGTGTGACCATTAATCCGGTTTCTGATGCATGTCACCGAAGAGTCTTCAGGAGCGTTATCAACCCAGGTGGACCGTGCTGTGGGGGACAGGAGCAACCTCAGGATGTCCTGGCCTCATTTGAGGATCTGGGCTAAATGACTATTTCTTGTGGGGCATTTCCTTATAACGTTTATAAAACTAGGCTTTTTGGGGCCCAGTATGGATGAGATTTCTTTTTTAAGCCTTTAGATGTAACATTTTAGAACCCACTCCCATAGGACTATGAGATAAGAAGCCATCTACACTGCAGACTGACAGACTGTAGTCTGGTTGGTCTGGAACTCAGGGTGTAGACCAGGCTGACCCTGAACTCTTCCTCCCAAGTACTGGGATTAAAGGCGTGCACCACCACTCTCCTGCCCTAGATGCTCTCTCTCTCTTTTTAAAGATTCATTTCATGTTTAAACTTATGTGTGGGAATGTGTTCATGTGTGTGCATGTGGGTGTGTGTGTATGTGACAGTGTATGTGCATGTATTAGTACATGTGTGTGAGGGTGAGTGCAATACATGTATGTGTATGTGCGTATACATGCATGCGTGTGTGTGTGCATGCATGCGTGTGTGTGTGTGTGTGTACATGAATTAGTACATGTGAGGGTGAGTGCAATACATGTATGTGTATGTGTGTATACATGCGTGCGTGCGTGCGTGCGTGCGTGCGTGTGTGTGTGTTATGGACATGTGACTACCCTGGGTTGTGAGTTGCATGATATGAGTGCTGGAAAACAAACCTGGGTCTTCTGAAGCCAGCGCCCTTAACCACTGAGCCATCTCTCCAGCACCCTTAACCACTGAGCTATCTCTCCAGTGCCCAGACTTTTTTTTCTGACATTATTTTTTTATTTTTAGAAACACTCTTATTTACATATCCATCCCCCCATTCCCTCGCCCTCCCATGCTTCCCACCAACCCCCCCAACCCACCCACCACCAACTCCCCAGGGATAGTGAGACCCTCCATGGGGGATCATCAAAGTCCATCACATCATTTGGGGGTGGGCCCAGGCCCTCCTTTCCATATCTGGGCTGTAATAGTATCCCTCCATAGGGACCCCAGACTCTTTGTAACATTTATAATATTGACTATAAAATAAAGATACTATTATTATTATTATTATTATTATTATTATTATTATTATTTAAATTACAACATCTGGCCAAAGTCTTTCGCATTCTGCTTCATAAAGGACCAGCGTCCCATCACTTAAATGGTACAGACAAGGAAGTCCCTGCATCACTTAAATGGTACAGACAAGGAAGTCCCTGCATCACTTAAGTGGTACAGACAAGGAAGCCCCTGCATCACACTCATGCTGAGTCCCCTCTCCCCTAAAATATGTGATGCTCTCATTTAAGTCAGTGGCCTCTGGTTCATGGAACTCAAAAGTCTGAGTTAAGCTTGAAAGATGATTTGAAAACTTGTCTTCTATGTCTGCCACTTGAGCCCCGAAATATAATTGGTAAAATGATGGGGGTGGGGGGATGGTTAACTGTCATGGACATCATGTCCTGAAAAGCAAAATGATATCATCTAGAATTTAAACAAATTATCTGTGGTCTTTCTCAGTGTATATTACTGGATGAAGTAATGGGTTTCCCTGTGGCTTTGATCATATTCAGTCCCATCACCCCCTTAGTCATCCCCCCAAAAATAAAGTCCACCTTCTACTTCTGTGTCTCTTTTTAGGTTGGCACGAGAAGTGAGTTTCATCACAGCCTTTTCACGCGCACGGTCTCTATCCCCTTTGGTTTTCTGCCTCCCTCTCTCCAACTCCCCACCTTTTTTGAAAAAAAAATCTAGATTTCCATATGTTAGAAGAAACATAGCTTTTGCCCCTTTGAGTCCAGCTTATTTCTCCATTTGGTGGTCTCCCATCCCGTCCATTTTCTGCGACGATGAGCCTCTCTACTCCTTTATGGAAAATGCTGTTTTGTGCATACACATCACGCTTTCTCTACACATCATTTCTGGGTGACACCCCGACACCTCCTCCGATCGTATAATGTGGCTTTTGTGAGCAGTACCACACGAAGCCAGGGTCTGCAGGGGATCTCTGTTACATTCTATTTGGTGCCTTTGTTCTTGTATCGGGAACGGTATAGCCGATCACATGGTGATTGTATTTTTAGTTTTCTTTGACGAACCTTCATACGGATTTCCATAGTTACTAGACTCATTTAAATACCCCCTCCCCCCAGCTCTCGCTGCATTTGGTTTGTTTTCTTGCTGGTAGCCATCTGAGAAACAATCGCAGTGTGGTCCGGGTTTTGCATTTCTCTGCTGGCTAAAGATGAACACTTTCACAAGTGTGTTTGTTAACTTTACTGAGAACCGACTCTTTGATCCATTTGGTTGAATTATTATTACTTTTGGGTGTAAGACAATTTTTCAAACAGTTGGTGCTCCCTGGGTAGGTGGGTTTCTCTGGCTGAAGTCTTTGGCTTCCCACGACAACATGGCTAAGCGGTGGTGACTGGTTTTTTAAAACCCGAAGGGCACTAGGAGAAGTGAATGTGGTCATGCATCTATCCCTTAGCCCATCCCGGGACCTGATCCCCAGGCTCTAAGAGGATCCCTTCCCCTTCATCTTTTCCTCCAAGTCACACAGCTCTTCCACCAGTCTCTGGACCCTCTCTGACCTTCTATGTGTCAGCTGTAGGCTCAGAGACCCCCGCAGAGTTGCGATCCCTTCCCTTTTTATTTATTTCTTGTGTTTCTATGCCAATATTTGCACGTCTGTTTGACGGGCCTCTCTCTCAGTTTATGTGAGTCTTCCTAGTGAACCTATGTGCGTGAGTTCTCTGCATGTGACTCACACGTGCTCCACCCACACGCCTAGTGCCCATGGCAGCCAGAACAAGCCTTGGATTTCCTGGAAGTAGAGTTACAGATGGTTGTGGGCTGTCGTGTGGGTGCTGGGAACCAATCATGGGTCCCCTGCAAGAGCAGAAAGTGCTCTTAATGACTCAGCCATCCCGCCAGACCCATGAATGTCTTCTTTTATCATATATTGTCTTCCTTAGTTGGGGCTAGAGAGATGGCTCAGCACTTAAGAGTACCGGTAACTCTTCCAGAAGCCCGAGTTCAATTCCCACACCCACATGGTGGCTCAAAACCACCAATAATAGGACCCGATGCCCTAGTCGATTTAGGCATTTATTTGTGTCCTCTTTTGGATCACTGATCATCTAAAACTTAACTTCTTTATCTTTGTCTGCCATTTCCTCCTCTTGGACATCTTGGGATTCAGTTGCAGAAGAGTTAGAAACTCTTAAAGGAAGTGTGATGTCTTTTAGTTTTTTTTTCATACTTCTTGTGTCTCTATGCCAATATTTGTGTATCTGCTGAGATGGATCTCTCTCCCACATTTATGTGAGTTTTCCTAGAGAACAGCCTTCTCTTCGGGACAAGGGCAATTTAGAGAGAGGAAAACGAGCTGTGTCAACAGCAGCACAAAACAAGTGAGATACACAAACATAGCAAAAGCTGTTTAACAGCAACCTCTATGCCACCAGCAACAATAGAAAGAAGGAGTAAAACAGACACAGAATACATAAAAGTTCAAAACTAAGAAAAAAAGGATAACACATTAACAAAGGTGACTCAGAAAGCAAAAAATGATAAAGGAAGCAAGGTTTTTAGAAGGAAGAGAAAATAAAAAGAAAAGGGGTGAGATACAAAAACCTAGTTAAAAGTAAGTAAATAAATTGTAAGACATGGGAAGGAAGAAGGAAGTGTGGGGGAGAGGAGGAGGGAAGGAGAGAGGGAGGTGATTGAGAGGGGAAGAAAGTCCTTCTAGCCCCGGTGCTAGGCAGAATGCTTTCTTTGCTAAGCTGCCACAGAGGAAGACTGGAGAGTGTGCAGGGTGACTAGAGAGGGTTGTGCTTCTTTCTGGACCCCGTGGGGCAGGATAGCGGGCACGCCTGAGGCTTAAAATCCTTTCTGTTCCACCAAGCAGGTTAATGCTGTATGCAGGATGAATGTGCATGCTCTCACAGGCACACACACACACACACACACACACACACACTACACACACACACACACTCCATAGACACAGACACACACACTCCACAGACACACACACACACTCCACAGACACACACATAGACACATACACACACTCCATAGACACACTCCACAGACACACACTCCACAGACTCACACACTCCACAAACTCCAGACACAAACACAGACACACACTCCACAGACACACACATAGACACATATACACACTCTAGACACACTCCACAGTTACACACACACACTCCACAGACACACACACACTCCTAGACACACTCTATAGACACAAACACAGACACACACACACACACACAGCTGGGCTATTCCACAGAGCCCTGCCTAGTAGAGTACATTTGCAGCAGACCTTCCCCTTCTCCGTGACATCTCCTGGGGTCATCTCCCACTCAGCCTCCTAGAGGACCTGAGTTGTGATTTCTCTGATCCTAGAGTAGCTTAGTTCTTGTCAGTAGAACCCTTCAGGAACTGGCTCTTGGTTATGAGACACAGGGATGGATGTATTCTCCACAATAAGCTTGCCACGGAGGAATAGTCGCTTTCAGACCCCACCCCATCCTCTACTTAACCTGTAAGAAACAGGTTTCTCCTGTAGCCTGGACGGCCACTCTGCGGATGCAGGAGCACCGCCCTTTCCCGGTGTGGGGATGCCAAGTCTTGATCTGGGCCCTTCTCTCAATTCAAGTCAAGCTCTTAAACACTGGGTCTCTGAGCGTCACTTTCCCATTTTTTTGTTACTTCAGAGATTTCTAAGTTGTTAGGTCTTAGTCTAACTCTCCCCCAGCTCCCTCTTTGACCACCCCTCCCCAAGCTGGAGAAACTCAATTATTTAAATGGACCAACAGCCCATTACATACACACACACACACAAACTCATACACACACTCACACACACACACAAACTCATACACACACCACATACACACACCAAACACTCACACCACACACACACTCACACACACATACACACACACTAAAAAGCAAAATATGGCCCCTTCCAGTTATTTTAATAGAAATAAATGCCACCCCTGCCCCCATCTCCCTCGGCCTTTGATTATTTTGTATGAAAAGCAATCCCTTGCTCTGTCTAAGCTTCTAAATCTAGGCTTTGCTCCTAGCTAGCCCCTAATGCTCACACCTCCAGAAATCCAGTCTTCTAAAGTGTGGCTGACCAAGATGGAGCTTCTCCTACTGGAGAAGTCTTTTCTAAAATCTTCAGGACTGTGGCTCAGTCCAGGACACAAACTACCAGAAGGGACCCCAGGCTTTTGTTTTCTTCCCGTTCTTAGTCTCCTCTGGCTCTAAAGAGCCTTTCAGCCTCCTCTTAGGCAAAGGCTACCTGAGCCCTGAAGGGAGGGATTTGATGCAGGCATTCCTTCTTACTTTTACTCCAAGGGCACCTCACTGGGGAAACAAACCACTCTGAGGGGTAGACAGATGTCCAGCAGTAGCCGGCCAACAGGAAGGCAACGAACTCAGCGGCATCTTTGGAGGTTTCTGGTGTCATAATGTCCTGCCAGAACTTTTTTTTAAATCTCTACTTTCATTTTATCTTATTCTGTTTATATATTTTAAAATTGTCCTCTCTCTTTTTACCCTACAGGCCCTTTTGCCATATATATTATAGCTTCCACTTTAGTATTCTTATGGGATTCCTAAGTATGGGAAAGCTTGGGGTCTCTGTGTCTGTATCTGTTTCTTCTGCCTTTTTTTTTTTGAACGCTTTCTTTTGTTTGTTTGTTTTTGCCCTATTCCAATTTGTTAGTTATTATTCTATCATATTATATTATTATATTCCCTTAGGAGCCTGTTCGTTTTGAAATGAGAAACTTAAGGGGGTGGATCAGGTGGGGAGGGGAGGGGAGGAGGAACTGGTGAAAATAGAGGTGGGGGAAACTGTAATCAGGATATACTATATGACAAAAAAATATCTATTTCCATAAAAGAAAAAAGTCTCCTCTACTGACAGCATCTGCTGGGGAATACAGACGCCCGCAGGTATGGTGACTTGGGTAGGAAGCCAGCAGGACCTCAGACCTTCCTTCACCCTGACATACATTTTTTCATGGAGATACATTTTTTTTGGTCTCGGTGTTAGAAACTGACTTTACCCAAAATGAGTTAGCTTATGTTCAGTTCAGTATCATCTAAATAACTTTTAATCTGGGTAGGTATCTCAAAAGGAATGCAGGGACAGCTCTCTTAAGCCACCGGGGCTACAGGCTAGTCTGAGTTTTCTCTACATATGTTTAAGTGCTTACAATGCCCTGGACGTGAACACAAGGTCAATTAGGGCAAATCGGCTAAATGTGAATTTACCAGAACCGTGTGCTGGTGCCAGTCCTGGCTCGGAGGTCTAGCAAGCTGTGGTCATGGGCCCACTCTGCCATTAGAGAGGGGGGTTTAAAGAACAGTGTTAGAGGAAGCCCACGGGTGTGAGAGTTGGGGGCAGAAGGGAGGGAAGTTTGAGCTTTGAATTAAAATTGAACTGGAAACATGGCTTATGATAAATGAAGTTCTCTGTATGTGGCCCCCTCCGGGGGTGTCGGTGTAAGCAGGGTTTAAATCACACCTGTCCTTCCAGGACTCCATACGACTCAAGCAACCAAAAGAAGTGAACACAGGTTTTGAAATCTTGGTATTTTTGGATTACACAAAGAGTTCTCAGGAAGCCAAGGCTGAGGACTCTCCTATGAGGTGGCTCCTGGCTCAGGACTCAGTCTGGGAGCTCGTTGCCATATCAGGAGATTGTCTGCTGCAGTGAGAGCCATCCCGTGGCCCAGGGCAGCCATATGTTAGTTTCCTGGGGACTCATTACCGGTTTTCAGCGTGTCCACAGAGACAGAGGGAGTCCCCTGAGCATTTAAGTGATTAACTCTCTGGTTCGGTAGCCCGACAGCACACCAGAGTCCCCAAGACAAGGTATTTTCCACCAGCTCCCTTGGTGGACATAACGGGAAGCCCCAGGAAGAAGCCTGGGTTTGGGTCACACCCTTGTGCAGGTGGTGAGTCAACCCTAAGGTTGGCTATCTGGGATACAGAAAGGAGGTCAGCCTGGGGTTTGCCAGCAGCAGTGTCAGGTGGGTTTGTGACAATTCTTCACAATGGACAAGAAAAGACAGTGGGGAGATTTGAATAGGAATGGTCCACATAGACTCACGTGTTTGAATGCTCGGTCCATCGAGAGTGGAGGAAGTGTGTCACTGTGGGGGCGGGCTTTGAGGTTTCATTTAATCTCAAGCTATACCCAGTGTGTTACACAGACTCCTTCTGCTGCCTGCAGATCAAGATGTAGAACTCTCAGCTCCTTCTCCAGCACCGTGTCTGCCTGCACGCCACCATGCTTCTTGCTATGACAATAATGGACTAGACCTCGGAAACTATAAGCCAGCCCCAATTAAATGTTTCCTTTACAAGAGTTGCAATGGAAGGGAATAGGGGGGTGGGGGAGTGGTTACCATGGTCATGGTGACTCTTCGAAGCAATAAAACCCCTAAGTAAGGCAGACAGTGTTCCTCGTCCTAATTGGTAGTTTGCAACTTAGGTGAACTTGGTAGTTTGGTTTGACCTTACCTTCTGTCACATGCTAATCTAGTGAGCATTCCTTCAGTGTGTTCTGACAGTCAGTATACACAGGCTCTGCACCATAAGGCATCAGTGAAAGGATGGTCTTCAGCCTTTGTGAGGCGAACCCCAGGTCCCTCTTATTAACAAATCTTGGCAGAGGCATTAGAAATAAGTTATAGAATTTATAATGTTTTCTGGGATTTATGGGCCTTTTATTCTTTTTCTTTTTAGACAAGGTCTTACTATGTAGCCTTGGATGGCCTGCAACTTGCTCTGATAGATGTAACTGCCTCCTAAGTCCTGGGATTAAAGGTGTGTACCATCACCCCAGGCTGATGCTTTTCACCTTGTAGAAATAATTAAGACTTGTCAATAGCCCTTCTCCAGACCCAATCATACAAAGGTACATGCATGTGCACACACACACACAGGACTGAAGATAGGGCTTTAATTACCCACCACAATCCTGTCATCTTTTTAATATAGAACTTGCTTTCAGGGAAACCAGGAGGCTAAGCAAGGCCCTAAAATCCTGATTAACCTCTGATTGGCAGGATCCCCATCCAAGTCCATTAGGCCTTTCCACACCGCTGCTCAGACCTGTCATTTGGTCCCTCAGCTAAGAGTTGATCCCTACTGTTTATCAGCCACTGTGCTGGTCACTAGTCACTTGATACACACACACACACACACACACACACACACAAGCAGGACCCTCTTAACCTTACTAATACTTAAGATCAAGCAAGGAAAACAAACACCAGTGTCAAACTACCACTGTGGTGAAGAAAAACATACAGAAGTCCTGTGAGGATGCAGGATGGGGGGGGAGCACACAGCTAACCATCGTCAGACCCCGGAGAACTCGGTCTTCATGAGCCTCAGACTGGGTTGGAGATGTGTAGGGCGCTGAGGAGCATGGTGAAGAGAGCATTCCAGAAGAAAATGAAATGGGCTAGGGTGGCGGGAAGCCACAGAGAACCTCGCACAGGCTCTGTGAGGTCGACACTGCTCACAGAGAGAGTGATGCTATTGCCCTCTTCGCTGGATTGATTGGCATTTGCACTGATGCCGTCGTGAAAGCCCCCGTGGGTAGAAATCCTGGTGCCTCTGTGCTAATGAAGGCAGGGGCGCCTGCTCACCCCGGCAGTCACTGTATTAATACCCCTCACCCTGCGCACCTGCGGGAACCCTACACATACACCTGTCACTTAACGATGCCTCTGATTAAGCAGAGGCGACTTCTCTTATTAAATCACAGCCCTAGAGCATACATCTTTTTAATATTCTGTGTGGCAAATGGGTAGCTCTCGCACAAAGCGCTTGTACTACCCGCAGCAGGGTGGCCGTGGTCGTGAAGAAAAACGTATGCTTGATTATTTATTTTTTCGGTTGCAATGAGAACTAGCTGCCTTTATTGCGGAACATTGTTTCCTTTCCTTACAAAGAAAAAATGTATGTATAAAAAAATAAAAACCCCAACAAACGATGGTTATTCAAACTTGATTAGTTAGCAGAGATTTTCTTGTGAATGAGTAAGTTAGATCTGTCACTCCAAGGAAAATAACTGATAGCCTTTGTTGCAAAAGGCAAAAATTCAAGCTTTCAGACACAAATTAGAGATGCCAGAAAGCCAGTGTGGCCACACCCAAGGGTTGGACGGCTGTCAGGCACTGAGAGGCTTTTATCCAGACTTCCCGTGACCACAGTTAAGATCGTTTTTCAAGTGTTATAGAAGGAGGTGTGCCAACCATTTAGAAAACTGGGTAACTCGGTGAACTGATCTTTTCTGAATAACTAATCATCCTGAAGTTCTAAGGTCACACATGGGTAAAGGACCCATTCAAAGTGTAAGAGAGCATGAAAGGTTTTAATGTCACAGTAGGAAAAGTTCGCTGACATGTTTGCATGCGACTAGCACCCCACCCCACCCCCAATCCCACACAGGCTTGGGTGAAACTGGCTAAGTAGTCAAGGATGACCTTGAACTCCTGCCCCTCCTCCTGCCTCTGCCTCCAAGTGCTGGGATGACAGCGGTGCACCACCAAGTTGAAGTTAACGCAGTGCTGGGGACTGAGCAAGCACTCCATCGACTGAGCCGCATTTAGCCTCCTACTACTTTCCAGAAACTACTTACTGTGGGGTTTTTGTTTTTGTTTTATTCTTACCTTTTTGGGGGTCCACCATCCAGCTCCCAAATAAGTACACAGAGACTTATTCTTACTTATGAATGCCTGACTTAGCTTGGCTTGTTTCCAGTTAGCTTTCCTTGAATTATCCCATCTATCTTCTGCCTCTGGGGGTTTCACCTTTCTCTATTCTAGATACCTTTATTTAATTCTTACTCCATGGCTGTCTGTATGGCTGTGTGGCTGGCTGTGTGGCTGGCTGTGTGGCTGTGTGGCTGTCTGTGTGGCTGACAGTGTGGCTGTTGGTGTGGCTGTGTGGCTGGCTGTGTGGCTGTGTGGCTGTGTGGCTGTTGGTGTGGCTGTGTGGCTGGCTGTGTGGCTGGCTGTGTGGCTGTGTGGCTGTGTGGCTGGCTGTGTGGCTGTGTGGCTGTGTGGCTGGCTGTGTGGCTGTTGGTGTGGCTGTGTGGCTGTGTGGCTGACTGTGTGGCTGTGTGGCTGTGTGGCTGTGTGGCTGTGTGGCTGTGTGGCTGGCTGTGTGGCTGACTGTGTGGTTGACTGTGTGGCTGTGTGGCTAGCTGTGTGGCTGGCCCCTGGTGTCCTCCTCTCCTCCTTTTTTTGCTCTTCTCTTTTCTTGTTCTTATTCTCTCTGCCTGCCAGCCCCGCCTATCCCTCTCCTGTCTAGCTATTGGCTGTTAGACCAATCAGGTGTTTTAGGCAATCAATGTATCGCAGCTTCACTTCACAGAGCTAAACAAATGCGGCATAAAAGGATGTAGCACTTCTTTGCGTCATTAAAATGAACTTTCCCAGCATAAACGAATGTAACCCCTCTTAAGATAATATTCCACAACAGCTGCCAGTTGTTCAGTTTCGATCTAGTGTTCAGAAAGAATTGTCTACAGCAAGCAGAGAAAGTTACGGAAAGCCTTTGGTTCTATGTTTGATGGTGCTGGGGGTAAAACCCAGGGCCTGTGCAGGCTAGGCACTCAACTACTTCTCCAGCCACAAAGAACACTCTTGGGGCAGTGAATTGGCTCACTGTGTAAAGATCTCACTGCCGGGTTTCACGATCCAAGTTTGACCCACAGAACCCACATGGTCAATAGAGAGAACCAACTCTTACAGGTTGTCCTTTGATCTCTACACACGTGCTGTGGCAAGTCCAGACACAAACACACAGACAGACAGAGAGACAGAAATATTACCTGTGGTCTTCCCTGAACTGGAGGCATGAAGTCACGTGGGTTACAGCAGTTCTGATGGAGTCGCCCACCAAAATTCACCGAGTCTCCATCCTGCCGATTCTGTTTAAACTATTATGGCCTGGTCTAGAAATAGTCTGAACTTATACTGGCTGTGGTTGGTCAGTGCTTGAAGGACATAGTCTTTATTAAATTGGACTAGGTCACTGGCCTTGAATGGATTTTTCAAGACCATCTACCCAGTGGAAGAGATCATGCTAGCTCTTTGTACATTTTTTTTTAAATGTTGGCTTGATTTTTCAAGGCTGAGTCTCACTCAGTAATCCTGACAGGCCTAGAATTTGCTATGTAGACCAGTCTGGTCTGGACCTCACAGAGATCCTTTAGCCTCTTTCTCTTAGATGTTGGGGTTAAAGTGGTATGTTAAATACTAAGCCAAAAAAATTTTTTAATCCTCAAAAATAATGCTTTAAGTATATGTCTATTGGTCAGGGCTCTCTAGAGGAACAGAACAGACAGATGATAGATAGATAGATAGATAGATAGATAGATAGATAGATAGATAGATAGATAGATGATAGATGATAGATACATGGATGATAGACAGACAGACAGGCAGACAGAATTTATTCCAGTGGCTTACCGGCAACGACCCAGCTAACAATGGCTGTCTCCCAGTGGAAAGTCCAAGGACCCAGCAGTTGTTCAGTCCATGTTCAGTTCGGTGTGTGGCGGAATTCCAAAGAATCGGGGCTGTAACGTCAGTGAAATGAGAGCGAGCACAAGCAACCACAAAGCAATAGCTTCTCCCACCTGTCTGAGTCAGGGCTTCTGTTGCTCTCAAGAGACACCACGGCTGTGGCAACTCTTCCAAAGGAAGCATTTCACGGGGGTGGCTCACTTAAGAGTTTCAGAGGTTCAGTCCATGGCAGAGAGCACGGCATGCAGGCAGACGTGGTACTGGAGCTGACGGTGCTTACGTCTTGACTCGGGGGCAACAGAGAGTCAACTGACCGGCACACTGAGAGAAGCTTGAGAAATAGAGCTCTCTAAGCCTGCACTTCCTCCAACAAGGCCACGCCTCCTAACAGTGCCACGCCCTTTGGGGGCCATTTTCTTTTGAAGCACCACAGGGTCCTAGTCCTTTATAGAGGCTGTCACGAAAAGGCATGGCCCACATTTAGGGTGGGTCTTCCCTTTTCAGGTGATGTTGATTTAAGGTATGTCTTCCCACCTCAAATGATTCAGTTAGCTAAAAAAAACCTTCATAGGTGTGCCCTGTGACTTTAAGTTAATTCCAGATGTATCAAGAATAGCCATCACAAACTATATTTTCTATATAAAACCAGATTTTCTCCATAGGCCACTACAACAGAAAGGACACACCGGCTGAACTCAGAAAGTGATGTGAAAACAGCTGTTTTCAATTAATTCAGACATTTAGAAAATGCTGCCATTAGCTTGTTTGGGGAGAGCTAGCTGCATTTCGTAAAAATACTCATGCCAAAATTTACTGTTTTTTTTTACTGTTCATATTTTTTAAATGAATTACAAACACGTAGTTTCAAATCCCTTGGTCTTAATTTCTGATACGAAAATGTTGATTTGTGTAACCCACATCTGTAAAGATCTCTTCAATTATCAATATTTCTTGAGGCTTTGGAAGAATCCTCTGATATAAATGTTTAAGAACTGCTGGAATCGATTATTTTGCAGTAACCTAGTTTTTTCATTTTTTGAATTCCAGGGGCTAAACGTGGCACATGTTCATCTCCCTCTCTCAGGCTTAATCAGTCGCACCAAAGACAGCTGGCCCCTCAGTGCTGACCCGGCAGTCTTTAGGACTCCATTTTGTGGATCTGCTTGCTGTTTCAACACCGTAGAGCAGAAAGCTTGAGCAGGGCAAGCCGGCCCTTCTCTTTTCAGACGGGTCATTTCTAACAGCTCACGCAGCAGAGCTGGTCACACGACTTTATCCAACTGTAAGTGGACTTGGAAATGTGAGAAAGCTTGCAAAGATTTGGAAAGCGGCACACGGCTCTAACGGGTCCAGGCAGAGAACTTGTAGTGAGAACCTGAACCCCCACGGGGACAGGATGGTGACGTCTCAGATCCAGTGAGATGAAGCCGAGACCTGGGCTGAGGAAACAGAGTCCAGACTCTGTGAACCTGCCTCAAAAAACTCAGTCTTATTGGATGGGGAAAGGATTGGTGATAGTGGCTGACTTTATCTTTTGAAGGATCTTGGAGGCTGTGAAAGAAAATAAATACAGAGGAACGGGTTGTATGGAAGACGTGGTCTAATTTCCATCTTTGTTAATGCTAAGTTGGCCAATTGGAAGTCATATAATGCCAAGGTCAAGAAGACCTGTGAGGGTTCTGTTTTGTTTTAGCCACATTTTTATTTTATGTTTTGCGATGTAATTTAGGTCTTAGCTATTTAAACAGAACCTGCTATTGAAAGGTTCAGGCATTACACTGGCCTGCCCTGTTACCTGGCAGGATGCACTCAGGCAGCACTCTGGCCAGCCCAGAGTTCTGTGAGAACCACGCAGGTGCAAAGGACCCCTTTAAAAGACTGACCCCTGCCTGCTTAAGCTCTTACTCTTTTACTCTCGTCTTCCTCTCCATCTCATCTTCTCTCTCTCTCTCTCTCTCTCTCTCTCTCTCTCTCTCTCTCTCTCTCTCTCTCTCTCTCTCTCTCTCTGTCTCATATCTTATCTCTCTCAGCTCTGCACGGGTTGGTTACCTCTCACCCCCTTTCCCTCCCTGTCTACCAATAAAACTCCACATGGGATCGTTGAGTCACGGTTTGTGTCTCGTTACTGGGTAAACCTAGACATTTTAACAACATTGGTTCCCTGACCAGGAACCTAGACATTTTAACAACAGCTATCACTGAAGCAACGGCATTAGTCAGGAGGCTTGCCTAGACGTAAATGACTGCATTGTACAGGTTTCCTTCCTTTGAACACAAAGTCAAAAGCAACCCACAGTCTAGGTGTTTCAGTGGCCAAACTATTGGCCCCAATTTACAAATACAGTACCACTGTCTCTGAACAGCAAGATTGTCCAGCAGTTGCTATGAAATGACAGAAATGGCACAGCCGTTCTTCCCACCCACCCATCCATCCGCCCACCCACCCACCCATCCACCCATCCATCCATCCATCCATCCATCCATCCACCCATCCATCCACCCATCCATCCACGCACCCACCCATCCATCCATTCACCCACCCATCCATCCATCCACCCATCCATCCGCCCATCCATCTATCCATCCATCCATCCGCCCATCCATCCATCCATCCACCCTCCCACCCACCCACCCATTCATCCATTCACCCACCCATCCATCCATTCACCCACCCATCCATCCACCCATCCATCCACCCATCCATCCACCCATCCATCCACCCATCCATCCACCCATCCATCCATTCACCCACCCATCCATCCATCACCCACCCACCCATCCATCCATCCACCCATCCATCTGCCCATCCATCCACCCATCCATCCATCCACCCTCCCACCCACCCACCCATCCATCCATCACCCACCCACCCATCCACCCATCCATCACACACCCATCCATCCACCCATCTTTCTATTAGTTTTCCTAGTCTTCCCTCCAGGACAAAAGCCTGAGCCTCTGTCCCTTACAGATCACCAAATGCCTCCTCCACTGTGAGCTCATCTCTCCAGAGCCATGTGTGTAAATATTCCAGCGTAAGCCCCCTTCCACCAGGTGCTTCAATGAGGGAGGTCCCAGAAAAAATGCTAGGAAGGCCTTGCCTGGGTTTTTAGCCCCTTCCCAGTTACGCAAAGTCACAAGAGGGAAAAACAGTTAAAAAGATCATGTAAACTAAGATCGTGAAAAACGTTTGCAGGCTTGTGAAGTGGACGGGAAATCTCAGCTTTTCCCCGGCCTGCTCCAAAGGGAACCAGACGGCTGTCTCATGGGGACAAGGCTGGTGTGAATCTCCCCATCCCCGAGGCTGGTGCTCAAGTGGACCTGTGCCCTGTGGCTTGTAGCAGCAGCAGAGAACCGAGCTCCTCACCCACCCGTCAGCGAGTTCACCCAGGTTTTTCTTCCTCCAGAACAGAGAAGAACAGCTTGCCATACCTGAGCTGGCACCTGGTTGCTGCTATTTAAATAACGGCTCTAACACAACAGGCGTAGTTCAGGGTCTGGCAACCAACCCCCAGCCTGAATCAGGCCGTATGGATTTAATTAAATATATTTTTTTATTTAAAGAGCTTGGCTGGCTCAGAGTAGCAATATCTTTCTTTCCTCTCTTACTCTTTCTTCCCTTTCTTCCTCTCTCCCTCTTTCTCCATCCTCTTCCTATGAGGCTACAGGCTACCATTTTCCTCAGCTGTCTTCCTCCTGCTGGGACTGTATAAGTCCCTCATAAACAGAGTAGGATTCCACGGTGCTGCCGCGGGGAAGGATCCCACTCTCCTGGCTCTACCTGCCAAGCAGACAAACAAAACCTCCGTTAGTCACTCTCAAATCACTGTGACAGAGGCACCGAGAGAAACGACTTAGGGGCCAAAAGATTTAATTCCTTCTCATAGTCAGAGAGGGGCCAGCCATCTTGGTGGGGAAGGCTGAGCTGTTATTGTTTACTCCTCTGTTGTTGTGATAAGGCACAGCCCTACAGCCACCTGGTGGAGGGAAGGTGTTTGGCGTTCATGTCATCAAGGGAAGCCGGGACAATCATCCGAGGCAGGAGCCTGGAGCTGGGAACTGAAGTAGACACAAGGAGCAGAGCAGCTTCCTGGCCACTTAGCTCCCTTTCTTACACAGCCCGGGTCCTTTTGCCCGGGAATGGCACTGCCCCCTGTGGGCGTGGCCCCCTACATCAGTAGCAATTAAGGAAATACCCGGCTCAGCTGAGGTTCCTTCTTCCTGGGTGTGTCGAGGTAACACCTAACTCAATTGTGACCCGTAGTCCGCTTTGTAAAATGATGGTGCAGCGTGCTCGTCCGGAAGTGGCCGGGGTAACTCAAGAACCCACCCTTTCAGGGACCTACTTCTCCCATCCAAGCCTCGCCTCCCCAAGGATTCGGGAACCTCCCAAATGGTGCCACCTGCCGGGAACAGAACATTTGAAACTTGGGACTGTGGGAGATCTTTGGAACACAAGTTGAAAGACCTCCCAAAGAGAAGGCAGACACTCATGTCGGTACAGGGTTCGCGTCTCTGTCCCCATTCAAACCGTGGTGTCAGGTACCCAAGCATTCAAGGGAACACTGGCTGAGGCAGCCAGCGTGGCAGAAGGCTACAAGTCCTGGATAGCATCATTTGCTGAGAGTCTCCCTTGAAACAGGTCAGAAACATGAGACGGAGGAGCATGGACTTAACATTTCTGTGTTTAGACATGCTGCTCTTTCATTCTTTTTTTTTTTTTTTTTGTTTTTTTTGTTTTTACAAGACAGGGTTTCTCTGTATTGTTTTGGAGGCTATAGGTCCAGCCCAGCCTCGAACTCAGAGATCTGCCTGCCTCTGCCTCCCGAGTGCTGGGATTAAAGCCACCCCCCGGCTGCTCTTTCATTCTTAAATTCCCTGAAACCGCTAACAGAACAGAAGACCTGAAGACAAAAGAAAAGTCGTCTTCTGTTGCTGAACGGCTGAGTCCAAGTCTCTGGCTGTGTCACCACAAGTACAGGGAATGGGCTAGGAGGACGGGGTTTAATATATATATATTATATTTCCCCCTGGGATTTTGTTCATTTTTTGGTGCCGGAGATCAAATTCATGGCCTCCCTAGGCATACAAATTACCCCGAATGTACACCTTCAGTCCCTAAAGATACTCTGATATCAATGTTGCCTGTTGGTCGGCCGAGAGGACAGTCTCAGGTTCCTCCTCCACAGGTGATGCTGACCTTGTCTTTTGGTGGGTCTCTCACTGGGACCTGGGGCATGTTGTTTAGGCTAAACTGGTTTACCGTTGGGATCTGGCTATCTCTGCCTCCCCGGGGCTGACATATACCATCATGCCCAGCTTTTTTACCCGGGTTCTTGGGATTAAACTGAGGACCTCAAGTAAGCACTTTGCTAACAGCTATCTCTACAGCTTCCCTCTGGGCTGCCTTCCCCAGGAAGACTACTCTGGGCAGAGGTTCAGAGTAGCCTGCATCTCTGTTGTGAATTATGAGTTTTCTTGTTTACCTGTCAGTGGGGTTTGGTTGTCAAAGCATGTATTCCCAACGACTCGGAGGCACGCCTAAGGAAATGAAGAATAGGTTGTAGGATTTTTTGTTGTCAAGACTTGAAAAACCCGTTTTCCCAGTCTTATAATTCAAAAGCTGTCCAAAGCACCTATGTAGGACTGTGGCTCCGTGGAACTGAGCCTCCACCTGGCAGCCGGATGGTCCCACAGCAGGGACTTCCACCAGGTGATGAGGGTCTGACTGTGACCCTGGGCGTGTCCCCATGTCACCCAGCACAGCTGCGGTTTCTTCAGCTATGGATGGAAGGCTTGGGATAAAAATTTTTTTTTAATTTTTACTATTATTAATTTTTGTCTTGTTTTTCTCTGTGACGTTGGAGGCGATCCTGGAACTAGCTCTTGTAGGCCAGGCTGTGTGTGTGTGTGTGTGTGTGTGTGTGTGTGTGTGTGTGTGTGTGTGTGTGTGTACCCATCCATGTACTACAGTGCATGTGAAGTTTCGAGGCCAGCAGGCAACTTTCAGGAGTCCATTCTTCTGCCTTGGGCTCTGGGGATCAGACGTGAGTAGTTAACCAGCGAGCATGCTTACATTTGTGGTCCCTCCCTCAGCCGGCCTCAGCATGCGCCCTTTCATCTGCTCTACGGGCCCAGAGAGCAAGCCTGTGTGGGCTGGAGACGACTTTATCCGGACACCCACACATACAAACGGCCCTGACGTGACAGAATTAACCAGAAGAAACGTGGCACTTTTCACTCAAGAGTAAGGAGGGGATGGAGAGATTTGGAGAGATTACTTAGTGCTTAGCCGCAGGGGCTGCCGTTCCAGAGGGTCAGGGTCTGTCCCACGTGGTCCCACAGATGTTTAGCCCCAAATAAACACACTGAGGCTTATATCAGTGTGGGAACACCAGACCTTGAGCAGAGACCCACTTCCCCTTCTGCCTGGGAGTAGGCAGCTATAAGACAATGTTTAGTAAAAACATGTTTACTAAAAACGATACAATAAGTTCCTGGAAAAGGCCTTCCCATGGAAACCACCCTGACCTCGACCTTGTCCAAAGACTAACCGCACCTTCAAAAACCCACACACATCCACCTCTGGTGTCAGAGCAGAACCAGCCAGGGTAGAGGAGAGAGCAGAAGCTTCTCTGGTGGGAGCCTTTCTTAGGAGGTTTTCTTGAACCTTTTTGGAGCCTGTTTAAAGTTCTCTTTATATCATTGAACGAGTCTCTGTGTTTTCAATACCCGACACCCTCCGCACGTTCTCGGACACAGGCCGCGCAGCAGACGTGACAATTGGAGGTCCCACTGAGATCGTGAAAGCGAGGTAAGTGGACGGGGTTAAGAAACTATGGGGAATAGTTCTGGGAAGCTAGAATCATTACAGTATCAACTAAAAAAGTTACTTAAAGAACATGGGACTGCAGTCAAGTCTAAAACCCTAGAAGGCTTTCTAAAATCCATCGAACGAGCCAGTCCATGGTTCATTACTGGGGAAGCTTAAATATTCCAGATTGGGAGGAGGTTCGCCGTGATCTTCATAGACTTTTACGAAAAGAGGGATCTGAGTCCTTGCCCCCTACGACATTCTCCTTATGGAGATTAGTGAGGGGAGCACTTTTGACAGATAAGGTTCGTCACCACCAGGTAGTTCAGGACACAAAAGAGGCTTTTTTAGAGTTACAAGAGACTGAGACTCAAGCCTCCTTGAGTTCAGGGGCAGAGAGTGATGATGAAGAGACCGTGATTGAAACTAGAGGCTCCATTGTTAGTGAGGATGAGGAGGAGTCTCTTAGTAACAACAAAAAAACGGGTAGACATCTCCGGGCGCGACCCAAAAAGAAGGACTCCGGTCAGAATCGGTTATATCCTTCTCTATCAGACCTAGAAAATGGAAGTAGCTCAGACTCAGACTTGTCACAGTCTGAAAAGGAACGGTTACTTGCTGAGATCGCGGCCCTTAAAAAAGAACTAAAAAAGATTCTAATTAAGGAAAGACAGGACAGGGAGAGAAACCCTTCCCCATACTCTGAAAAAAGGGACTCCTCCTATGAGATAACCCAGTCCTTCTTGGACCTGGAGGGAAGACCCAGAGGAGGGGTCCAATGCTGCCCGGTGGTGGCCCCGGTAATGGAAGTTCCAGACCCGAACAATTCTCGACAGGTCATTCGGCGCCATGACCCTTTAAGTTTCAAAGATATAAAACAACTGAAAGAGGCAACTTTAAATTATGGAGCACAGGCTCCCTTTACACTTTCCTTAATGGAATCTTTTGCGTCTCTTAATTTGACACCTGGCGATTGGCAGCAGCTTTGCAGAGCAGCTCTGTCGGGGGGAGATTATTTGATTTGGAGAGGTGAGTTTCAGGAAAGATGCAGCCAGACAGCCCAAAGGAATGCACAGGCCGGACAGCCCCAGAGAAATGTGGAGATGCTTACCGGGAGTGGTCAATACGCCACCATTCAGCAACAAATGCAATATGACATCGCAGTCTATGCCCAAGTGGCAACAGCAGCCCAAGGGGCTTGGAAAGCATTGCCTTCCAAGGAAGGAGGGGATCATCTGTCCAAAGTCCTTCAAGGACCTTCCGAACCTTTTCAAGACTTCGTAGACCGTCTCAGTCAGGTAGCAGAAAGAATATTTGGGGGCATTGGGCCTGCGATGCCAGTCATCAAGCAGATGGCATTTGAAAACGCAAATAAGTATTGTAAGGAAGCCCTTCGCCCCTATCGCAATAAAAGTCTAAATGACTATATCCGGATCTGTAGGGACATTGATGGGAACTTCATCCAGGGCCAAGTGTTAGCTACTGCCATTCGGCCCCAAGTGGGGAAAGAAAGACCTACTCTGGGAGGGAGAAAAACATGTTTCAGCTGTGGTAGAGAGGGACACTTCCGTAGAGAGCGCCCTCAAAATAGTACTACGGGTCTCAAGAGACCTGGTTTATGCCCCCGTTGTCGAAGGGGATATCATTGGGCCAATAACTGCTACTCTAAAACTGACAGGGAGGGAAATTTCCTTTCTGCTAATAATAATCAGGGAAACGGGAGGAGGGCCCCGCCCCAGGGCCCCAAAACCAATGTGTACGGGGCAATGACCCCTGCTCTGGGCAGTGGCAGGACTCATTTTCTCCCCCAGAGCAACGCCTTCATATCTCAGACCTCCTTAGAGCCACCTCGGGGAGTGCAGGATTGGACCTCGCTCCCTCTGCCCGGGCAATCCTAACACCGGAAATGGGGATCCAGGCCCTCCCTACTGGGGTGCATGGGCCATTGCCCCCAGGCACGGTCAGACTACTCTTGGGACAGTCCAGTACTATTCTTCGAGGCCAGGCTGGACTGACAGCCTCAAACAATACAGAGAAACCCTGACTCAAAAAAAAATTTTTTTGTAACAGTAAAGAGGTACTGGTATTAAGTAAAAAAAAAGACAAAGGTATATAGAATAAAAAATTTTGTTTACATTTAAGTTCTATTTTGTGAGTCACCTCTAAAAATTTTTGGCCAAAAGCCTGGCCTCTCCACCTTGCATCTACAGAATTACAAGGAGTAGGTACGGCTATACCCCATGACTGTAGCTCAAATGGAGAAATGATAAAGAACATACAGGACTTTTTAACCCTTGTAGTTCAAGAATTGGCTGGAGTTGTTCTTTTACATAGATTTCAATTAAGAAAGCTTCATTACAACAGACTAATCATGACCTAGGGAAAAAGGATGACTAAAAGATGCATGTATGTTCTAAATGTATGGTGTGGCCACACCGGTATGTATGAAATGTGATTGTGAATGCGTGAGTGTAAACTGCTTATATGATTAAAAGGATACTTAAATCCCTTCAAAAAATAGTTAAAAAGCTACCTAGATTGCTTTATATATAGCCAAAAGGAACATCCAGCCAGTCTGTTAATGTTTTAACAGAAAAATTTAAGATACAAATGAGGCCTTGTCAGCTAGTGAGAGCTCTACAGGTTAGATTGGGAAAGACTACTCACAGACTTCAAATAATTTTCAAAAGTTATTTGGACACAGTATAGTTTACAATCTTTGAGTGATTTTCAAAAGTTTTGGGAAATATTTAATGGATATGTCCTTTTTAATGGAAATCTACAAATAATCTAAGTAATAATATCAATTTACCTAGATAGTTAACCAAGGAGGATAGACAAATCCTTCTACTGTTATGGTCCAGCTTCAACAGTTCAAAAAAAATTTTTTTAAAAAAAGGGAAAATAATGCCCCCAGTCCCCACATGACTCATCCAATAATACACTCCTCATTTAAAAATTTTATAATGTAAATGCCAGTGAGCTTCATTCAGACAGATTCTGGCATGATGGAACTTGAGCAACCATTGCTCAGGTCAAATGGAGACATCGATGCACTAGACAGTGGAAAAGACCCTAATTTGGGGTCGAGGGCATGTTTGTGTTTTCTTGCAGGAAAAGAATAAAGCTTCGGCAGCTGTCAGACCATTTAGTGAGATGCATGGAGCAGAGAAAAACTGGACCTGAGACCATGGGAGCCCACCTAAGCCAGTTTGAGTGAGATCTCCTAAATCAGTGTTCCTGACCCTTGATGTCATGGAATCTAGAGCCCAAGAAAGAAAGAAAACAGTCGGTTTGAGATTTCCAGTTTCTCAACAGACCTGCTGCATCAACCTTCCAGACCCATGAGTTTTCATCGTAAAGCCAACAGAGAAAAAAGGACCCATTTAAAGCATTTGGACATTGGTATGGACTATGATGAGTGGCAAAAGCCTCTTTTCAGTATTTGAGCAGGACATGGTCACTTGAAATATCAGACTTGATGGTTCCTGTTTCTGGAATCACGACTAGGCCAGTGTATTTTTCTAGAGAAATACAACTTGTCCTAATGCGACAACTACTGTTCATATTTTTCATAATGCTACATGTGTAACATCAATGATTGTGCCCAATGTATCTGTGCAAGTGCACTTTCTAAATGCTTTCCTGAGCAGATCTTAAAACGCTTGTAAACTTTATCAAATTGTAAATGTAAATCACATGCGGGTTACCCTTGTAACAGAATGAAAATCACATACATGTTACTCTTGTAACAGATAAAGGCTGGTAAAATGTTATGGCCCAGATCTGGTGATGGGTATGGTGATGGAGAGGCGCTATGTCAATGGGGGTCCTGGAAATGGTGGCAGTGGCAGTAGGCATTCTGGCTTTATGCCGAGCTCAAACGTGCCTTGTTCCAGAGGCAAGAGATCCGTAACCAAGTATTGCTTAGCTTAGCCCATGGCAATCCCGATAGCCATGAAGGTTGGTTACAGATGATTTAAGATTGGGGTGTCTCCGACGACGGACAACCTGTGGGGAAGACCCCTCCCACCTAAGACAGGGGTTCAAGGTCCCCCAAAGACAAAAAAGGGAGGGTGACCCTACTTGACCTAAGCCAGGAGTGCCTCATTTGAAAATAAAAAGGGGTGAATTGTGGGAACACCAGACCTTGAGCAGAGACCCACTTCCCCTTCTGCCTGGGAGTAGGCAGCTATAAGACAATGTTTAGTAAAAACATGTTTACTAAAAACGATACAATAAGTTCCTGGAAAAGGCCTTCCCACGGAAACCGCCCTGACCTCGACCTTGTCCAAAGACTAACCGCACCTTCAAAAACCCACACACATCCACCTCTGGTGTCAGAGCAGAACCAGCCAGGGTAGAAGAGAGAGCAGAAGCTTCTCTGGTGGGAGCCTTTCTTAGGAGGTTTTCTTGAACCTTTTTGGAGCCTGTTTAAAGTTCTCTTTATATCATTGAACGAGTCTCTGTGTTTTCAATACCTGACACCCTCCGCACGTTCTCGGACACAGGCCGCGCAGCAGACGTGACATATCAGTTATCAACTGTTGGCCCTGTGGCTCATGCTTCCTATTGGCTAGCTCGCTCTTAATTATTAACCCATTTCTATTCATCTAAGTACTTACGTGTGGTCTTGACTTAGCAGAGAATGCCCGGGCGTCCTATCTTCCCGGTGGCTACTTGGTGACTCTCTTGACTTCTCCTCTCTGCCTCCCTCTCCCCAGAATTCTCCTCATCTGGTAGCCCCACCTATATTTCCTTCCTGGCTATTGGTCAATCGGTGTTTTATTAGTCAGCCAATAAGAGAAACACGTATACAGAAGGACATCCCCCATTAAGGGTTTGATTCCCGGTACCCACATAGTAGTTTTCAACCGTGTAACCCCAGTTCCAGAGGACGTGTGTCCTCTTCTGACTACCATAGGTATCAGGTGTGCAAGTGAGGCACAGACATCATTGTAGGCAACACACCCAGACACATATAAAATAAATATTTAAGAACGAGTCTCTGTAAGGACAGCATGAGCCCAGCCCTGCTTGGGTTGAACACTTCTGTTTCCCTAGATCAAGATATTCTTGTGCAAACCCTTGGTTTTCATTCCCCGAGTCTTCTTAAAATTGGGTTGGATGTATTTCAACTACAACTCATTTAACTCCACACACTGAAAACCAACTCCTTTTCCCCAGATCTGGGGTTTGGAAAGAACAAAGGCCATGTAGGCCAGACATTATTGCCACAACTGGCTTTGAGATGCCATTCGCAGTGGCAAGGGGCCCAGCGTGTCCTTGGCTTCAGCGTGGGCTTGTGTACGGCTACAGCGGTGTCTCATCCCCTCAGCCAATAGCGATGGAGCCTCCGGTACCTGTGGGGTGCTGACTACTGCCCTGGACAAGGCAGGGGAGACTCAGGCAGGAAGGAATGAGACTGTAGACAATCCCCTGGGTTGGGTTGTCTGTCCTGCCTGTATTCAGTCAAAGTGGCCCTGGTGTGTTTGCTTGTGTCTGGGCGGTGCTGTCCGACCGTTGAGCACTGGTCAGAAGAGCACAGGGATCAAAGACCCCAAGGGTCCATCCCATCTCTATACTTCTCCAGAGCACAGACTGTCCCATGATTGAAGGAGGGTCCCAAGAGAGCTGACTCAAGATCAGGAAACACGGGTGTGCGGGGCTTCCTAGCCTCTTGGAGGGAACTCAGATAAAACCTGCATTGTCAAAAGCCTTCTTCCTGAAAGTCTATTAGAGATGGCTCAGTAGTTAAGAGCACTTGTTACTCCTTCAGAGGACCTCAGGTTTCATTCGTGGCAGCCACAGGGCGGCTCACAACCATCCATAGCCCCAGTTCTCGGAAGTCCAGCGCCCTCTTCTGGTCTCCACTGGCACTACATACACAAGAGGTACATACATACATCCAGGCACTCCTACGCATAAATTTTTAAAAAAAATATCTAAACAACTTTTTGTTGTTGTTTTCTTTTGTTTTGATTTTCGGTTTTTTGTTTGTTTGTTTGTTTGTTTTTTGAGACAGAGTTTCTCTGCATTGCTTTGGAGCCTGTCCTGGAACTTGCTCTGTAGAACTCACAGAGATCGGCCTGCCTCTGCCTCCCGAGTGCTGGGATTAAAGGCGTGCACCACCAACATCTTAAGAAAGCCTTCTCAAACACTTCTGCTGACCCGGGGAGACCCGTGCTGACACAGCACAGCCCTGTAAGTGTTGAACCCCAAGGTACAGTCCAGGGAGTCGCCTGCATCTCCCATGTTTACATTGCCCCTGGGGACTCTGAAAGTGGAACCCGTGCCGTTAGTGGAACCTCTTCCCTGCCCCCGGGTGCAAATATCCCATCTTCACATAAGAGCTAGTAGGGGTGCAACATCATTTTATGACGAGATGAAGGATGATGAAGGGTGTCAGCGCTGTCAGGGAGGTAAAGGCCAGCTCAGGAAGGGTCTCCTGCCTCGTTGGAGGCGTGGGCTCCTGGCACCAGCTGATCAGGCGTCAACGCAGCCGGGGGAAACAAGGACACTTATTACCAGGAGACATCACTTACACCAGAAGCTTGGAAGGTGAGAAGCCCTCGGAAACCTGGCCAGCATCCAAGAGAGAGCTTTGGTTTCCCCCTTCCCCTCCATCCCTCACCTGTCCCACTCACCCCTGCCCATGCCCCCAAAGGGAAATGTGTTAGAGTCACCAAAGGGTGTGCCTCTGATGCTATCCACGACCTCAGTCCAACCACACCCTGCTAAGGTCCTAACTGAGGTCCTGGTTGGCAAGACGATGAGGCGGTGGCTCTCCCGGCTCAGCCACCGCGATGCCACAGTGCCCTCTGCCTCCCGATGGAGATGGAGATGTGACCACGGGACCCTTCCTGCCCAGACCAGTTTTCGTGCCTCCAGCCCCAGCACTGACTCCTTGTCTCTAGCTGGGATCTCTAACCTTTGGTTCACAGCCTGACGTTGGCACTCACGCCTTCGCCGTGCACGTGCGCGCACGTTGGCTTCCCCTTCACCCACTACACAGTGGCAAGCTCTCGGCTCCTCTCCAACCAGTCCCCAAACAACGTAGTAGAACTCCAGGAATGCTTGAAAAAAAACAAAAACAAAAAAAACGAGGAAGGCCCCGGGAAAAACAACTAATACTAGTGTGGTTATTTTTAGAGCCAACGAACAAAAAAAAAAAAAACAAAAACAAAAACAAAAAACAACAACAACAAAACATTCGTAGCAACGAAAAGGGACAAAGTGGCATTTTTAACACAGGGAAGTGTGGTGTGTTGTCCATTGGGCCTGTCTGAACGGATAAGCCATTTGGGAAGCGTGCCAAGAAAAAAAAACTGGACCCACTAACCTCTAACCCAGTATTTTCCCATAATGCCTTTCTCACCCTTGTCGGATTAGCTTCTGTTTGGATTTGCAGCTTTTTAGGAATTTCGACATCAGTTCATTGTTTTCGAGGTTTCACAACCTGCCCTTCCCACGTACTATGAGAGGTACATGCAACGATCACTTTTCATCTGTCCAAGAATTTAAATTGCGTTCTCTGTTGCAAACTTCACGACACCCCTTTTGAGATAGCTGGAAACACCTGGGAACGCTGTGCGAACAGGCCCAGGAAAGGTCCCCACAAGCTGGGCTAGGCAGAGTTCTTCTGTGTGTGGGGAGCCTCTGTTCCCATGGGTAGGATGCCCCACAGTCAGCGCCCTCGGAAACTAGGGACGTGAGGTAGAGCCAAGAGCCCATGTATAAATAATCCCCCAAAGCTCCACATTTAACTCGGGCAAATACGTTTTTGGAGACACTTAGAAGGAAAGTGGCTGCCTCCTTTTTTTTGGATACCTGATTTGTGATCTTGCGCTGAGCATGCTCAGAAATGTGCCTGTCCCCTACGTGTGTGTGTGTGTGTGTGTGTGTGTGTGTGTGTGTGTATTTTCCCCAACAAAACCCCCTTGCTCTGAATTTTGAGGAGAGTACTGCTGCGGCCGTCTTGATGGAGGAGCAGATCTTCCTTCTTTTCTCTTTCTGGTTGCGCTTCTTGGCTTCACGCCGGCCAAGGGGAGAACCCGTTGCATCCAGGAAAGAAAGGTTGATGAGCGGACTGCTGGCAAGTGCCTCTTGCCATTCCTGCAGCACAGCAGGGCCGGTTGCCAAGTGGTAAGAGACTATTGTGTGTGGGTGTCACAGTCAAGAGAAAGATGATGCAATGCAGGAACATAGGTTTTCCCGCATCTGACCTGGAAACACTTTGGTTCAAATGTATGCATTTGCGATTTTTAGACAAGTAATGTAACCTTCAGCTTACACACGCTTCCAGGCCTCCACCCTGTAGGATTATTAGGAAAACCAAAGGTGACATAATGACTATAGAGCGTTAACATGATATACCCCTCCCAATTGAAATGCTCCTCCTTGAGGATAAGGGAGACTTGTGAGACTCGGGAGTCTTGGAGAGCCAGAACAGTATGTTTACACAACCCCTCCTCATGGCCATGGAAGCAGTAACCCGCTGACCAGAGGAGACTCTCGTTCTGTTAGGGCTGCCTTGGGAGTCATGGAGAGAGCTCCAGTGTTGCAGCATTGAGGAGTTGTCACCCATGCTGGAGTGAGCTTTGTGATAGCACAGCTGCCCGGGGGGGGGTGGGGGGTGGGGGGGTGGGGGTGGGGGGGGCATCCATGTCGCTGTGATTAACCCTTCACCCACCCTCCTGTAAGTGACCCTGATAAACTCATTGGCTCACCACATTGCTAAGGTAGAATCATTTACCTTGACCGGTTGTTCAACTCCTATCTGGGGTGAGTAGACAGTTGTCCTCATCTCTCTGGGAAAAGTCTCACACAGCACTACCCCCTTCCCTCCTACACACACACACACACACACACACACACACACACACACACGCACGCACGCACGCACGCACGCACGCACGCACTCACACGCACGCACGCACTCACACACACACGCACGCACGCACTCTCACACACACGCACGCACGCACTCTCACACACACACACTCTCACACACACACACGCACGCACTCACACACACACACACACACACACACGCACGCATGCACACACACACTGGTCCTCCGACGTGCCATTTGAGGAGGTTGTGGAAATTTCTGGAGGTGAGGTCTAGCAAGAGGAAGCAGATTACCTGGGAAGGCCTACCTTCTCCCCCATTCTCTCTTCTATTTCTTGGCTGCCACACACTCTTGCTATCATGTTTTTACTCGCTGAAACCGTGAACCAGCGCAAACCTTTCCTTCCTGCCTTAGACCCCCCTGTCAACTTGACCCACAAACATTTCACTGCTAAGCCCTAACCTTTCCTGGTTTTGTTCATCCCCAAGATCACACATTGGCATATAATATAATCATTCTAAAATTTAAAAGTCCCACAGTCTTTAAATTTTTAAACATTTAAAAATTCAGCCTCATCAAAACATCCAGTCTCTTTTAAAAATCCAAATATCTGTAAGACTCTGAAACCTCTTTAAAGGCAGGAAGTGTCTCAGCTGAGGAATCCTGCAAAATCAAAAGTAAACCAAGCCGGGCGGTGGTGATGCAAGCCTTTAATCCCAGCACTCGGGAGGCAGAGGCAGGTGGATCTCTGTGAGTTCGAGGCTGGGCTGGTCTACAGAGTCAGTTACAGGACAGCCAGGACTACACAGAGAAACCCTATCTTGAAAACAAACAAACAAAAAGTAAACCAAACACTTTATTATTTGAAGAGGAAAGAACCAGCGTGCAGTCACAATCTGAACAAAGCAAAACCAAACTCCGACCGTGTAAACAATTCAATACCCAGTGTCTGGGATCCACTCACATGCTTCCAGGCTCCTCCAAAGGGCTTAGGCCCCTTCTCCGGCTCCGCCCCCTACAGCACACACAGCCTGCCTTCTAGGCTCCAGCTGGCTCCTCTCCACCACTGCTGCTATTCCATGATACTGGCACCTCTAAAATGCAGGGGTCTTCTGCTGCAACTGGGCTGCACTTTTACCGTGGCTCCTGGGATCTCTTAGACGACTCCAACCCTGTTCCACAGTGTCAAGCCTCAGCTGCTCTCCATGACCCCTCCATGCCTTTAAAAGCAGTATGTACCGTCAGGATGACTCGAACACTACCAGCACAAGGGATGATCTTGGCCAGCTCTGGAACACAGCTTCCGTGTGCTGACTCTCAGGAAACATTTTCTAGAAGATTTCAGTTAGTCTCTCGTTTTCCTTTAGGTTTTTCAAGGAAGGTCTCTCTGTGGAGCCCTGGCTGTCCTAGAACTCACTCTGTAGAGTGGGCTGGCCTCAAACTCACAGAGATCCCACCTGCCGCTGCCTCCCTGGCGCTAGGATTAAAAGTGTGGGCATTGCAGTGGTCTGTTACAGCCCAGCTACTTGGTCTCTTCTTAACCACAGCTGATTCTTTAACTCCAGCTGACCAGACACCACAAATCTGTTACACAAATAATAAAAACCCAGAGACAGATATGTCATCAGCCATGTTGAGGGCAGGCTTGCCCCAACCTTGGTAGAGGTGAGAACTCTCTGGTGAGTTCTCTGCTTTGCTTTTCTGATCTTCAGCTTGAACCCCAAAATCTGCCTCTGGTTTTCTATTATTCGTGTTACCACAAATTCTTCACAGGAATGGCCTGACAGTGTCTTTGCTTCCCTCTGAGACCTCACAAGCCAGGCCCTCCATGGTCTGCATTGCTCTCTACGTTTCTATCTTCCCAAGTTCCTACAGAACAGTCTACTGAGCTCTCAATACTCAAAAGCTTTTCTAGTTATCTCAAAGTTCCAAAATCCTTCCATGGCCCTCCCCAAAACAGCATGGTCAGCTCTGTCACAGGAGTACCCCACAGTCCTGGGACTAATTTTTTTTCTTAGTGACGTTTCTATTGTGATAAAACGCCATGACTCAAAGCAATGTGGGACCAAAAGGGATTATTCGGCTCACACGCCCATACCACTGTTCATCACTGAAGGGAGTCAGGAGAGGAACTCAAACAGGGAGGAACCCGGAGGCAGGAGCTGATGCAGAGGCCATGGAGGGTGCTGCTTGCTCCCTATGGCCGGATGCAGCCTGATCTAATGGGGACATTTTCTTAACTGAGTTTCCCTCCCTCTCAGATGACAATGACACTAGTTTGTGTCGAGTTGACATTAAGCTGGCCAGCATGTTCCTTTTAAGTTGTTTCTCTTGGACATTTATGTGCAGCAACCAAACCCATAGGGCATTTTCTTAATAAGTGATTGATGAGAGAGTCCAGCTCATTGTGGGTGGTACCATCCCTGGGCTGGTGATCCTGGTTCTATAAGAAAGAAGAATGAGCAAACCACGGGGAGCAAGTCAGAGAGCAGCTCCCCACCATGGCCTCTGCATCAGCTCCTGCCTCCAGGTTCCTGTCCTGCTTGAGTTCCTGTCCTGACTTTCATTGATGAACCGTGATGTGGAAATCTAAGTCACAACAGCCAGCCAAGAAAACACTGTCCTGGATGACAAACGCCACCCCTCAGCTCTCGTCGGAATCTGGAGCTTATGCACCCTTGGAATTCCTCCTCAAGCCTTTGCCTAAGGCTGCATTTGTTGTCACCGATGTGCAAGCTTCATGAGGTCCAACATGTTCTTTTTTTTTTCTTGGAACCTTGGTAATGACATGGCCGTGTTAGTCCTTGATGACTAACTCCTCCTGAATGAAGCGGTGCCTTTTGTTCCTTTGTGGCAGATTGTTTAAAAGCAGCAAGCAGGGCACGCATCTTTTGAGTCTTGAGGCAAAGCATCCCCCATCATTTCTGGGTCCCACCTTGCTACACCCAATCTTCCTTTACTCTAAATTCTCCGGGAAAGCGGTAGCAACATGCTTCTTAGAACACAGTGCCTGTTTGTTTTGATCAGCTAAGTTCAGGGGCCGGGTGTCCAGAGTCCGCAGGAGAGAAACCATAGTTAGCAGCCCCTCCTCCCCAGAACACACTGGGAAATATGCTGGACCGGCTTTTTTTGTTAAGATCATCGAATTATACCGGCCTCCCTTTCAGCTTCTGTGTTCATACCCTTCACCGGTTTTCTCGTTTTAATCACCTCTTGGTGTTACTTGGGACTTTCACTACTTTTCTGAAAGCCTGCTCAGCAAGTAACTTAAAAGAGGGAGACACAGTGACAGTCCTGGGGTCCCTTCTGGTAGTTTGTGTCCTGGACTGAGCCACAGTCCTGAAGATTTTAGAAAAGACTTCTCCAGTAGGAGAAGCTCCATCCTGGTCAGCCACACTTTAGAAGACTGGATTTCTGGAGGTGTGAGCATTAGGGGCTAGCTAGGAGCAAAGCCTAGATTTGGAAGCTTAGACAGAGCAAGGGATTGCTTTTCATACAAAATAATCAAAGGCCGAGGGAGATGGGGCAGGGGTGACATTTATTTTATTAAAAGAACAGGAAGGGGTCATATTTCCCTTTTTAGTGTGTGTGTGTGTGTGTGTGGTGTGAGTGTTTGGTGTGTGTATGAGTGTGTGTGTGTGAGTGTGTGGTGTGTGTGAGTGTGTGCGTGAGTGTGTGTATGAGTTTGTGTGAGTGTGTGAGTGTTTGGTATGTGTATGTGGTGTGTGTGTGAGTGTTATGAGTTTGTGAGTGTGTGTGTGTGTGTGTGTGTGTGTGTGTGTGTAATAGGCCGTTGGTCCATTTAAATAAACGAGTTTCTCCAGCTTGGGGAGGGGTGGTCAAAGAGGGAGCTGGGGGAGAGTTAGAGTGCTTCTTGAATATGAAGCAGGCAACTTTCTTTTTTTATTTAAGGAAAGGGGGATTAAAAGCAAGAACCTTAGGGCATTTAATAACGGAGGCATTTTTTTCTTGCTCTACGTGGATTATTGAGGATTATCTGCTAAAAGCAAAAGCCGGTCTAATGTTTCTGTTTGATTCGCCCTCCTCTGCTCTCATTGAGAATCCCCATGATTTTCATTCGGCTATTGATGGGTAACCCTGGAAAGCAAGAACCGAGGGCCTTATTTGGGGGTAGGGGAGAGAGGAGTTGAACCATGGAGCATGCGTCCCACCACTGCATTGCATCCCCAGTTCGCACTCCACAGAGAAACTCTTCCCAGTGGTCAACCACTGAAGAATAGGAATGGACTCGGCCATCAAAAACCTTTAACAATGAGACGCTTTAAACACTAGACCCATAAAAGGTTTTTGCAACCAATTGCAGAGGCTTAAAGCTCCGAGCTCCTGGCGCTGCTTTGAGCCCGTGCGTGCGAGCGAGCGAGCGAGCGTGCGAGCGTGCGTGCGTGCGTGCGAGCGTGCGTGCTTGTAGACACATGCAGGCGTGAACCCAGGCCTCTGCAGCATGTGGAGCAATCGGTCTACCCATGGTCTCTGCGGTTTCAAGCCAGGCACGCCTATGAGCGAGGCAAATGCTTGGGCTTTATCTCAAAAGATGTAAGTCGCCTGTGTATCAAAAGCAGACATCTGCCCCAGGGCTTTTGTGAAGCTGGAAGGAAAGTGATTTGGTTTTTTTCCCTTTTGGAGACAGCTAACTTAGGTTTCTAGCCTGGCCGTCAGCTGCCCGTATTACCCAAGGATGCCCTGAAACTGTATCTACTTCCCAGAGTGCTGGGATTTCGACCTAAAGCACCACACCTGTTTTATGTGGCACTGAAGTTAAAAACCAGAGCTTTGAGTGTAGAACATGAACACTCTACCCACTTAGCTCCCACTCCTGGTACAGGAAGAGCAATTCTAACAAAGTAGGAAGAAGGATATAGTCCCTAAAAATTCAATTTGGGTATTCAAGACGTGGGATCTTCTGGATATATGGGATAACCTGAGAAGGTCATATAAGGCCATAGGTAACACCAGATGTTACGGAAAGAGCAGAGCTTTGGGGGCCAGTGTAAGATTTAATTCTGCTCTTAAATCTGTCTTGATCTGGAACAAAGTAGTAAGGTTTTCTAAACTTCAGAATCTTCTTGTTGTTGCTTTTGTTTGTTTGTGTTTCAAGATAGGATATCTCTGGGTAGCCCTGGCTGTCCTGGAACTTTCTCTGTAGACCAGGCTGGACTTGAACTCAGAGATCCCCTTGCCTCTGCCTCACAGGGCTGTTGAGTGAGCTGTTATAACACAAGGACATCATTCCTTCTAGGTAGAAATGCTGTAAGTGTTGCACATAGTTAAAGGCATATATATGTGCATGTGTAATGTATATGATTGCTATCATTTCTCTATTCTTCTGTCTTCCTCCTGCTTATCCCCAAAGTCCTTAGTGCAAGCAAGGCTTCTCGGTGCTGCGCCTGATGCCTCAGGAAATTCTTTGAGAACGCAAGAGAATGATGATTTGGTGACATTTGCTAACTCCACAGAATCTCCTAACTAACATTTGAGGACATCTGAAAGGGCTGAGGGAGGGCGTCTATTCCAGGAAATTACCGTAATTTGCACCTGGCTTGAAGTGTGTCGCTATCAGATAAACTACTTCACCACGTTGGTCTGTGTCCTGGCCAGAGGTGAGGGAAAGTGGTTCCCCATGCAGACTGCAGACAGAAGTGGGAAACAGGAGAGTTAAGAAGAAACGTGGGCTGGAGAGTGTGACTCATGTGGTGCCTGTCCAGCATCCGGAACCTCCCGCATTTGATTCTCACTGGCGTATAAACCAGACATGATGGTGCACACCTGTAATCCTAGCACTCGGGAGGTGGAGGAAAGATCAGAAACTCAAGGTGGTGCTACAAAGTGAACCTGAGGTCACCCTGGGGTACAGGAGACCCTGTCGAAGGGAGGGAGGGAGGGAGGGAGGAAGCAAAGTGAAACCTAGGCCAGTGGTGAGCGACAGGGGGAGTGTGTTGACTGGAGTGACCTGGGGTACAGTGAAGTACAGGCATAGGACTCTGGAAGTGTGTTCTGGGAGTTCCTGTAGCAGAGCTCAGGGGCAACACTCTTGTGATAAGGGCGTTCGAGGTCATAGTCATGTAGCGCCATGTAAACGCAGAAAAGCCAAGTCCACAAGACCTAACAAGGCCACAAAGAGGAGGGATGGTGGAGTTTATCGAGAATGGGTGAGGAGCCCTCCAGTCTCTACAGGCTCCCTAATCCTCCCGCAGAAAGGAGGGGCACGGTTCAGTGGCTGCCGGTGACAGGAAAATGAGCTCAGGCAGGGCAGAGTTGGGGCCTTGAGCACACGGACAAGTGAACCCCAGGATCTGGCCTTGCTGTTGTTATGAATGTAGTTATTTTTTTTCTCTTTGACGAATTTCAGCCCCATCACCCCCATGACCCGCCTCACCCCCTCTTCTCCCTCAGAAACCCTTCTTTCCCTAAGTTCCTCTTTCACGTCCTGTGTGTACGACCCACTGAGTTTAAATATGGTGCTGCGTGAGCACGATGGGAGGTTATTTACTCAGTGGCTGTACCGTTGAAGACAGTGACCACCCACCCCCTACCCAAGCCATAATTAACTGTCATCAGTTCCTCAGTGAGCGGGCGGGGCCTCATGCTCTCTTCCTGCTTCCATGATGGGATCCAGTGCTCTCTGTCCCTTCTTCTGTGAAGTTAGGAAGTTGGTCAAGGGGGCTGCCAGGATCCTCCAAAACTTAATGGTAAGAATCTTTTTTATTTCTTAAAGGCTTCAGAAACGCCTCTCAAGTTTGGGAATGCCACGTCGGACATGGCAGTAAACTGCACAAATTTCTGCCCTGGCTACGGTCTTGTCCTCCTTGTTACATGAAGCCCATGTTAATGCTGACCTTTCCTGGGGAAGGGAAGCATCAGTTAGGCATTATGGGCACAATACCCAAAGACTTATACAGTTTTTTGTTTGTTTGTTTTGTTTTTTGAGACAGGGTTTCTCTGTGTAATGGTCCTGGCTGTCCTGGAACTCACAGAGATCTGCCTAAATCTGCCTCCTGAGTGCTGGGATTAAAGGTGTGCGTGACACCAGCGCCTGGCTTATAAAGATATTTTATAACTAAAAAGCTGCCCATTGTTTAGTCTGATAAAATATACTGAGTGTGATGGTGCATACCTTTAAGCATAGCACTCAGGAGTCTGAGGCAGGAGGATTTTGAGTTTGAGGCCATCCTAGGCAACTTAGGGAGATCCTGTCTCAAAACAAGCCATCAGAAAAATAATTCCCTGACTACCTTGGTTGCCATTCCTAGAGCATTCAGTAGCTGAGTGAAGCAGAAATAGGCGCCTGCGGCTAAACACTGAGTCATACTCCTGGAATCCAGTTGCAGAGAGAGAGGAGGATAAGCAAAGGAGCCAAGACGGTGCTGGAGAAATCCACAGAAACAGTTGACCTGAGCTAGTGAGAGCACGGAGATCCTAGTCGTAAAGCTGAGGAAACAGCATTGGACCAAACCAAGCCCTCAGAATGTGGGAGCCAGCTAGGAGGCCAGGGCAGTCTAGGGGACCTCCAACAGTGGAGTTAGTGTTTATCCATAGAGCACAAATGGACTTTGGGAGACCATTCCCTATGGAAGGATACTATTGCAGCCCAGATACAAAAAAGAGTGCCTAAGCCCTCCCCCAAATGATATGATGGACTTGATAGTCCCCCATGGAGGGTCTCACTATCCCTGGGGAATGGGTGGAGGGTGGGTTGGGGGGAGCATGGGAGGATGGGAAGGCAAGGGAATGATATGTAAATAAGAATGCTTCTAAAATTAAAAAAAATTGAAAAAAGAAAAATAATTCCCTAAAGAATAGCATTTTCGTGTGCTAGCTATAGATGTTTCTCAAGTTTTGATCGTGTCATATTTTGATAAACATATTAGACATTGAAAACATCACATCAAAATTCATTGAATATACCTAATGTTCTGAACATTGCAGCTTAACTTACCCTACTTTAAACATACCCATGAGAGAGTACCACACAACAGCTAGTCCTGGGACCGGATCAAGTAGAATCCGAAGCATGGTATCTGTTGAATGAATGTTGATTTTCACTGTGGTAAAGTCAAGAAATCAAGCCAAACCATCCCAAGTTGGAAGCCAAATACACTTTGAACTGAAGGGCATTGGAAGAGCTCATAAGGACAGTCTGTATCCTAACCCCTGCCCTCCACGCCCCCACCCCACTTCTAAGGCAGGACATGATACAGAAGCCAGAGCCCTCCCCTATTCCCCCTTCCCAAACTCAACCATAAAGTCCAGAAACATTATTTTAGCTTTTCTCAGACTTTCTTCGTGAGGGCAGCCATAAGAAATTCTACTGCTCATCAAGTCATAAGGCCCTATCATATGAGGGGTCCTGCCCTGTTTCTGGGGAGAGGGAACGCTACCCAGGGACCCCGAGAGCAACTTGAAGCAGACAGGCCTCACTGAGTGTCCCTCAGTCTGTTACTGTAACAGGAGCGCCTTCCAGTTCACCCTCCGCCACCCTGAAGGGTGGCCCAGGCTTCGTCTGCACCCTCCAACCTCATGCCCATGCCAGCCCCATCTCTTTGAACGAGTCTGTTTAACCATGCTAACCTCTCTCTGCCTGGTCCAGGGTAGAATTCTTGTTTTGTGGAACCCCCACTCCAGTGGGAACCCAAGGGGAGGCTCTGTGCCGAACCACGATGCCCGTATACAAATATTTGATTAGCCCTTATTTCAGATATAAGAAAATGGAAATTTTGGCAGAAATGACCTGACATGTGCAAAACCTCTCGGCTTACCAGGCGGGGACCAGGACGGGGAAACTGGGTCATTTCTCCTTCTTCCACACAGTCCTGCTTCTTGACCTGCCCACATCCCCGCAGGCTCTCTGCCACAGAGGCACGTGACAGAAAGACAGGACACACCAACCCCTGAGGCCAGTGTTTTGGAAAGGAGACCCAGGGTGTGTGTGTGTGTGTGTGTGTGTGTGTGTGTGTGTGTGGTGTGTGTGCGGTGTGTGTGTCTGTGTGTGTGTATCTCTGTGTGTGGTGTGTGTGTATGTGTGTGTGTCTGTGTGTGTGGTGTGTGTGTATCTGTGTGTGGTGTGTGTGTGTCTGTGTGTGTGGTGTGTATGTGTCTGTGTGTGTGGTGTGTGTGTCTGTATCTCTGTGTGTGGAGTGTGTATGTGTCTGTGTGTGTGTGTATCTGTGTGTGTGTGTGTGTGTGTGTGTGTGTGTGTGTGTGTGTGTGTATCTGTGAAGCTAGATGGCGTAAGATCCCCTGTAGCTGGAGTGGCAGGCAGTTGCGAGCCACCTGACATGCGCACTAGGAACTGAACTCTGGTCCTTGCTGGGATAGCGAGGGCCCTCACCCACTAAGAGCTCTCCAGTCCTCACATGTAGACTTTAACAAGGCCCACGGCTAATTCTCATGGGCATCCATGTTTGCACACCAGAGCCACCCACCGACCCCCGTGGTACTGCTTTGTCAAAAGCTGAGCAAAGGAAGGGGCCGCTTGAGTGTCAGCCCTGACCACATCACGGTCATTGTACACAGAAAAGCCAAACCCCTTCTGCCTCACAGTCCATCGAGAGACCCCCCCCCCGCTTTCCTCTCTCCATCGAGAGACCCCCCCGCTTTTCTCTCTCCATCGAGACACCCCCCCCCGCTTTTCTCTTTCCATCGAGACACCCCCCCGCTTTTCTCTCTCCATCGAGAGACCCCCGCTTTTCTCTCTCCATCGAGAGACCCCCCGCTTTTCTCTCTCCATCGAGAGACCCCCCCCGCTTTTCTCTCTCCATCTGAGTGAGACATGGTTGTCCCTGTTGATTGACAGGGATTTAGCATGATTATTTAATGAGGCAGGCCGCTGGAACCCTTGACTAATGTAATGTTTCAGCCTCTAGCTTCGTGCTAAAGGGATTTGCCCTCCCTTAATGCATGTCTGCATCCTGTCTAAGTCCTTCCAACAGCATTTTCTGCACAGACAATGCCGGTTAGGGGAGCCCCTATCTCCCCACCCACAGAGTAAAGAAGCGCCCTTGGTTACTTTGACGGCAGACCCTTCATGTTGATGGAGTGCCACTGGGTATCGCCTTGACGTCATCATCTCCTGCCCAGCCTTCCACACCCTCTTCATCACAACTCATTGATGGGATCCTCTCTGCGGATGCCGCTCGAAGTAGCTGTCTGCGGCCTCACCATTCCGTCATACACATTTACATGGCGTATAACATACAGCATGCGCACATACATCTTTATTCTGGCCTCTGATGTTTCTCAATTGGCAAAAACATATTTGGATTCAATGTCGCTCCTGGGGCTTACTCGAGCCAATTAGAAACACAGAAGGCCTTACCATCAGGTGAATTTATCGTCTCATTCGCTGGGTATCTAAAAAATTCTTGAGGCACAATTTTTATTCAACTGATGCCATACAAGACTTCAGTGCTGAACATGTTTCGCCCTCCTAAGACCAGGAGCAAGACAAGAACATTACTCTTGCCTTTCCATAGGGCAAATAAAGACACAAACTCAGCCATGTTGGAAAGGCATGGGTAAAACTCTGTCGCATGGAGGAAATCTCAAAGAACATGGAAGACTACTCAGATTAGCAAATCAGCTGCCAGGCCTCAGGGAAAAGGACCATGTACACCCAATCCTTGGCACTAGAAAGGGTGGGGAGAGAGAAGCAGAAAAATGAATCCAGAGACAAAGCTCAACAGAACAGCAGCAGCAAGAGAGCTAAAGGCAAGGGTGAAAATGTAAAGCCTACAGAACACTGACAGGGAACTTTAAGGAAGATCTAAATGGAAAGGCATTGCACGTTCGTGAACTAGAAGCGAATGCTGGCTATCTTAAGATAAAAACCGCCCTCGAGTTGGCATGGAAAGCCAGCGTATCCCTACCAAATCGCAGCAGCTCTCTTCCTTTCCAGCAAGCTGATGAGTTATTCTTAAAATCTACATGGAAATCCAAAGGACCCAGGAAAGCCGCTTTTTAAAACATTAGCTCATCTATTAGTTTGTTTATTCAGAGACAGAATCCCACTTGTCTCAGGCTGGACTCAAACTGGATGTATAGCCAGGGCTATATAGTGAAACGCTGCCTCAGGAAAACCAACCAATAAAAATATTTACTAATATTACTAATGTGGCATAGTAAAAACTATATATATATATATATATATACATATATAGTTTTTCTTTCCCTATTGCCGTGGTTTGAATAAGAACCCCCACCTCCGCCAAGAGCTCATATTTGAATTAGTCTTCAGGGAATGGCATTATTGAAGATGACAAGGATCAGGAGGTATGCCTTTGTTGGAGCAGGTGTTCTCCTGTTGGCGGAGGCGTGTCACTAGGGCAAGCATGGCTTCAAAAGCCCACGCTGAGCTCAGAACCTGCTGTCTCCCTGCTGCCTGCAGACCCAGCTGGAGAACTCAGCCTCCTCTCCAGCTTGGTGTCTGTCTGTGCGCCGCCATGCTTCCCGTCGTGATGGCCATGGACTAAACCTCTGGAAGGAATGGGAGGCAAGGCAGTCCGCAGTCCCTTAGGCATGGAGCGGAGCAGAGGCTGCAGAGGGGGGCGCAGCAAAGCTTCCGGAGTGACAGTGATACTCCAGATCTAGCTTGCAGTGAGGTTCACACGACTATATTTTGTAAAAAAAAAAAAAAAATCACTATACTGTACACTGGAATGATGAGTTTTCATTGTAGGCAAACCAGACCTCTCTAAAGCCGTGTACCGGCTAGTTTCATGCCAACTTGACACAAGCTAATGTCATCTGAGAGAAGAGAACCTGGATTAAGAAAACGCCTCCATGACATCAGGCTGTAGGCAAGCCTGTGAGGCATTTTCTTAACTAATGGTTGATGGGAAAGGGCCCAACCAACCCATTGTGGGAGGTGCCACCCCTGGGCTGATTGTCCTGGGTTCTACACGGAAGCCAGCTGAGCAAACCATGGAGAGCAGACTAGTTAGCAACAGCCATCAGGGCCTCTGCATCAGCTCCTGCCTCCAGGATCCCCTGTTTGAGTTCCTGCCCTGACTTCCTTCACTGATGAACAGTGATGCAGTAAGCCAAATATACCCCCCTCCCCCACCACATGCTTTGGGCATGGTGTTTTATCAGGGCAGTACTAGCCCTGATCAAGACGGGCAGTAATGTCAGTGGGCAAAGGTGAAGAGTCATTTATGCGTTGCTGGTGGGCATATGAAGAAAACATTTGACAATTTCTTGAAACATGAACACGTGCTGAGCCCATGTGCCAGGCATTTTAATTCCTGGATGTCACCCACAAGAAGGGCTATGAGGGTATCTGTCTGTGACAGAGAGTGCTTGGATGCTTGTGGCAGTTTCCTTCAGAGTGGCCAATCACCCAGGTATTCCTCAAAAGGAAAAGACATCGCTAAAGGGTAGCAGTCGGTCAACCCAGTGGCAGGCTTTGTGTGTTGAGAGGACATATAGGTAGGGACATAGAAGAATCTCACAGACATCCCACTAGACAAAAGACACCAGAGGTGCGCTGAGCGGGTGCTCAGTAAGTTAAAGAGCTTTCTGTGCAAGCATCAGGGCCTGAGTTCCAGTCCCCGAAGCCACCCGAAGCTTCTATGCCGGGACAGGAGGCAGAGGACAGAATTCCCGGGAGCTTGTAGGCCAGCTAGCCTGGTGCACGGAGCAGCAAACAAGACTCTGCCTCAAACAAAGAGGAGGGTGAGCTCTGACACCAAGGTCATCCTTTTGTCGTGGAATATACGCACCCCCATAAAAGAGAAGGTTTTTGTTTTGTTTTTATCTAGCTACCTGATACAAAAGAGTACATGTATGCTGTTTTATGAAGTTCAAAAATAGATAAAAATTGGTTCCCAAGATAATCAGCATCTAATTAATGGCTATAGAGGTATGATAAGGAAAAGAAGGAGCACAGGGAACTTTCTGGGGAGCCCCCCGCCAAGTGTTTTATCTTAATTGAGATGTCAAATACCCAGTTTTTACATTTATCGAAAGACATTGACCTATGTTCAACATGTACACATTTCTCTTAATATAAATTCTACACCCATAAAGTAGAATTTTTTAATTAACTTACTTTCTTCCAAATCATCTCTATCATGGGACAGTAACAGCCAGCAAGTTATCAAAAGATTTTGTTAATTTTATCCTCTCCTTCATCTCCCACACCCAGTTATGTGCGGGTCCTATGGCTTTTCCCTTGGAAATCTCTCCATTAGACACCTCCTCTCTCCTCTGGATTACAGCCTATTGGTTAAAGCAGCCTGGCCCAGAGGAGAGTAGAGGTAGAATGTGGAGTCGGGGGGGGGGGAGGCTTACAACAATGAATTCCTTGGTGTGTATGCATGAGAGTATGGCCGGGCGTTGGTGGCGCACGCCTTTAATCCCAGCACTTGGGAGGCAGAGGCAGGCGGATTTCTGTGAGTTCGAGGCCAGCCTGGTCTACAAGAGCTAGTTCCAGGACAGCCTCCAAAGCCACAGAGAAACCCTGTCTCGAAAAAACAAAAAAAAAAAAAAAAAAGAGAGTGTGTATATATGTCTCTGTGTGTATATGTATGTGTATTTATATGTATGTGTATGTATGTGTGTGTATGCATGCCTCATGGTGTGCAGTCAGAGAGAGTGTGTGTGTTTGTGTATGTGTGTATATGTATGTGTACATGTATTTTGTGTATTTTATGTATGTGTACATATATGGGTATGTGTGTGTGTGTGTGTGTGTGTGTGTGTGTGCCTGCTTCATGTTTGCAGTCAGAGGACAACTTTTGAGAGTGAGTTCTCTCCTTCTATCATGGGATCCGAAGATCAAGCCCTAGTCATCAGGCTCCTATACCAAGCAATTTTACCCACTGAGCCATCTTGCCAACCCTATTTGGTTTTTGGAGACAGCGTCTTGCTAAATAACTTGCACTGACTTTGAACTCACAGTGATCAGCCCCCTGAGTGCTGGCATAGGACTGTGTCACCACACCCCGTTACACAATTATTTAAACAGAAACATCCCATGTTGATGCTATAATAGGAGGTATTAGGGGAGCATTGAAGAGGAGCCCCACCCATTCAGCCCAACCTCGAAGTCTGAGGCCATGGTCCTTAAGATGCCTCAAACCAGCTTCAACTTTAGCTTTCTCAAACCTGTAACGAGCATTCTTCCCGCCAGCGTGGTCCCAGAGCCGCATGAGTCCCAAATGCACACACAGGACGCTAGATTAATTATGAAGCTGTTGGCTGTTTGCTTGGTTTCTTATTGGCTAGCTCTGACTTAATTATTAACCCATAACTGCTAATCTGAATATTTCCACGTGGTCTCCTCTTACTGGAGAAAGAGTCCAGAGCTCTTACTCCTCTCCAGTGGAAATACTTGGATTCTGTAATTCTTTGTTAAGAATTTCCTAACAGCAATCTTTGAACTCTCCAGAAAGAAAATGGGACTTAATCGATTCTAGTGGATCCAACATGATGCTTTTGAAATGACAATTACCACCCTAAAACCAGTTTGGGACTACATCACTCTAGACAACTCCACACTAGCTAGCTGATATGGTGCCCCTTCTTGTTACACTCTGGCCTGAACTTCAGATAGAACTTCAATCAACCATCTGTCGGCCGAACAGAGACTGAGTACAATGTTGTATCCAGTCCACTAGAGACTTTCATTACACTAACATTTTCTTCCTACGGGATCCCATGAGGTTATCATTGTCCCATTTCAGCAGGAAGTAATTCTAAGAATACTACGCCCCCTTTCCCTACCATTGACATTAATGGATAATTTACACCTGTTTAGGGTTAGTTTTCAATTGTTTAGGGTTGGGATTGGAAGGAGTTAATCAGACTTGGGGATCTCTTTCAGGTAAGTTTAGGGTTTAGATAGGATAGATATGCTTAGGATGGATAAAAGTAGATTATTATATCTTCTGGTGATTTATAATTTGTATATCACAATTTGTCATACTGTGTAAGGTCTTCTTTCTATTCACGATGATTGATGCATAAATATCCTTATCATCTTCTATACATATGCTTTATATGTGTTTAAGACATTTTGTATATTGACACAATTTAGTTTTGTTTCAAGTCTAAATCTTTTCTTTAGACTAAAAGGGGAATTGTAAGGAGAGACCTAGGCACCTGTGCCGCTGACCACGCCCGTTTTGGGCGTGGCTCCAGGTGTGTACAGGCCTGTGGGGAATAAAGGGTTGAGGAGAAAGGCACTCACTCTCTTTTCGGAGTTGCGGCTGGGTCTCTGAAAGCTGCAGAGACTAACCTGGGTTACCATTTTCTCTTGTAAGTAATTTCCCACAATAAATAGCCAGCAATACCCTCATCCAGTGCATGGTTGTGTTTCCTTTTCACAAACCACTCTCAGATTCTGTAATTCATTATAAATCTCGGAACTCACGGGACTCTGTCAGGCTTGTGGTACAGCTAAATTACCGGAAGAAGAAACACCCATGAAGGAAAGAGATGCCGGAGGCGGAATTGAGAGGGTTTCAGGAGTGCCAGCTTACACTGCCACTTCCCTTGGAGACAGGACATAACACCCTCCCAGTGTCAGCCTGTGTCACCATGCATGTGTTAATATGTATGTGCCAACATGTATGTGTCAATATGTATGTGCCAACGTGTATGTGTCAACATGTATGTGTCACCATGTATGTGCCAACATGCATGTGCCAATATGTATGTGTCTACATGTATGTGCCAACATGTGCCAACATGTATGTGTCAACGTGTATGTGCCAGGATGTATGTGTCAGCATGTATGTGTCACCATGTATGGAATATGCACAACCAGGGATGCTCATTTGGGCTTCCATGCCCAGTATTCTTTCAGGGGCTTCTGAAAGAATTGACACGATTAACCAACAGATTGATGACCACGTCACGGAAGTCAGCCTCCTGTTCCAGTGACACCGCAGGACCCTAAGTTGTACGGCTGGGTTTTCTGGGGTGACCACACCCCTCCCCCTGAACAACGTACCTTCTGTCGAGTATCACAGAGAACACCTCCTCCCAGAAGCCAGGGAAGAACGCCAGGCTTTCCCTTTGGGTCAAGCCAAATTCGCTACTGTATGAGCAGTCAACTGCAGATTTGGGAGCCTGTGGAAGTTCACGGTCAGAATTGAGACCAGCGGAAGTCTACAAAAATAAGTAAGCGAATTCCTGCATATTTGAATACCACAGACTGGAGTCTTTTAAAGATTTGTTTTGTTGAACTATACATGGGGAGGCAGAAGGCGGCTTCAGAGCCCCTGGATCTGGGGTCACAGGCGGTTGTGAGCTGCCTGGTGTGAGTTCTGGGAGCTGAGCTCCGCCCTCCGTGAGAGTGGTGCACACTTACCCTCTGAGGAGCCTCCCATCCCCATGACCACAATCCTTGTACCTGGCTCCCTTTATCCTGATGTCTTTTCTAGTTTTTTTTTCTTGTTGCCTTGTTACAAACACACAATGCTTTCCAAAAAATTTGTACTCTTTTCTTTCCCCTTCTCCCTCTTCCCAATTAGAATGTTTCAAAGGGTTGTAAGAACTGAAGGTTCAACACATTTATTTTTCAAAGTGGAAAGTAAAAAAAAAGAAAATAACAACAAAATCTGTTTGGGACATTTAAGTTTTTAGTAGTCTGTGCTTTGGACTAAATCAGTATAGACAACTAAGAACTGAGGTTCTTTGCAAATGTTTGATTCTACTGGATTCTTGTGTGACAATACTTTAGCAGAAGAAATTTCTGAATTAATTCTCATTTTAGCAATAATAGGAAAAAAAGATCAAACGTTTGCTCCGGTTACTTAGATGAACAGAAATAACTCTTTTTGAAGTACTGGATATGTAAGATTTAGTCATTAAAGGGTTGGGGTAAAATGGAAATCCTCTCGGTGATAGCTGACTCTGAGAAAATCTTCCAAGGAAATTAAACACTTGATCAAGACAAGGAAGGGTCGCTGGTGAGAGCCAAGATTAAGCAGGAGAAACGTCTGAGAAGAGGCCCAATTACACAAAGCAAGCAGCTAATGCTGCCCTCTCCAGGGTTTGCTCGATCCTCCAGCTGTCCCCACGGGAAAGCACAATCGAGTTTCATTTTCTTTTTTTAAGATAATAAAATGACGCACCTTTGAAAAAGATAAATCTTTAAGTTCAGAGTTCAGAATTATCCTTCAGGTATGAACTAAGAGACAGGAAAATGACTGGGACTGAGAGGCCAGATAGTTTTATTATTATTATCATTATTATTTGAGACAGGGTTTCTCTGTGGCTTTGGAGGCTGTCCTGGAACTCGCTCTGTAGACCAGGCTGGCCTCGAACTCACAGAGATCCACCTGCCTCTGCCTCCCGAGTGCTGGGATTCAAGACTTGCGCCACCAGCACACAGCCAGACAGTTTTGATGTATGCTTTGGCTAAAGTTTCAGCTGAAAACCGAAAGGTAGAAGGAAATCAAAAGTTAAGATAGAGACTCTCCTTTCTACATGTCTATCATCGGAGCACACAAGAACAGGGAATTTAGGCTGCAGAGATGGTGCAACAGTTCACAGCCTATGGTGCATCTGTAGAGGACCTGGGTTCCATTCCCAGATTCCACGTCAGGGGCTCACAACCAAGTGTAGCTCCAGATCCAGGGGCCCAGTGTATCTGGCTCCACTAGAACTGATACACACACACACACACACACACACACACATATACACATATACACATACATACAAATATATACACACACATACACACAAATATACACACATATACACACACATATATATATACACATAAACATATACACACATACATATGAACACACACATAAACATATATAGACACACATATATACACACATATACACATACATTGACACACACATACACACACAAATATATACCCATACATATACACACACATGCACATATATACACAGACACACACGCTTTAAAACAAACAAAACAATTCGAGTGGTCGAGATTGCTAACTGGGTGAAAGAAGTTGTCACACAGAACTGGACCTGAGTTCACTCCTCAGAACCCGTGGGAAAAGCCAGAGAGCAAAAGACAGCAGTGGGCAAGTCGTCTCCGTTTGATGGCCAAAATGTTTCTACTGCAGGTGGATCTCAGCAGCCGATGGGCCAATCCCTACTCTTAGAGAAGAAACCACTTAGTCCTGGACTTGCTGTCTGGAAAACTATGCCTTGGTAACAGGTATTTGGTACCACATTCAATATTATTCTGATCTCTTATCAATGCAGCAAAACTTCTATTATAAGATGCTTTCCTTTAAGTAAATACAAAATCAGAAATATTGCCCTGGAATATTAGCTGGAAGTTTTCAGTTGTCTAATATTAAAAACCTCATCTTTATTTTTATTTCTGTATTGGGTCTCACATAGCCTATGCTGGCCTCAAAACCTCTGTGTGAAAGAGGCTGACTTTGAACTTCCGACCCTCCTTCATTCGGAGTGCTTAGGATTAAAGGTTCATGCCACCGACCTTGGTTTTATGTGGTTCCGGGACTAACCCTGAGGCTTCACAAATGTTAGCAAGCCTCTACCCACTGAATCACACCCCCATCTCAAAACACGCAGCTCAGCCGAGGTACACAGATAAATCGTGAGGGAGGAAGGATGATGCTTGTCCCGAGAAAGACTGGATCCAGGGCCTCAAGTACCACGAGGATGCCTCTCTGACTCTGTGAGGGAGGCCCAAACGGCTCAAGGCTTTCCCTATTGGAGCCACACAAACAGCTCCACTTTGAAAAGTCCCAGGCAGGGGTTCCGTTCCTCCGTCTCTTAAGCAAACATCGCGGCCCCAGAGACAGAAACAGGATGGCCAAGCCATTCTGCCTACGGGTATCTAGAACGCAGAAGAGAGGAGTAGAGTCCCAGAAAAGTGGATGACATCTGCAGGGGAACTCCCAAGTCAACACTGTCACCCCAGTCAACCAAACGGTGGCGTCTGAAGTTAGTACGAGGTTCCAAAGGCAGATGGATGCTGAAACTTTTTTTCTTTTTTTTGAAAAGTGGGTTGTGACATTGTTTAGTCGCAAGTACCCAGAGGACTGAAAAAAATAAATAAATAAAGCTTCGCAGAAGGAAAGGATACATCTCCAGGCTGATGCCTGGGCGGAACAAGCTTGTTCGGTGGGGAGTAGAGAGCAGATGCCGTAAGAACTCTCATCACCCACAGGTGTACTCCCCTACTGCCACCCCCATCAACCACCTATTACCTTAAGGCATATCAGTATAATAATTGTAAGAAGCATGAGGTCGGGGCATAGGAGCCAGCCAATGTTCGGCTCCATTCAGCTCTGACCCTTATCAACCAGGAGACAGCGTCAGATTCCTCAACTTGGGGGCTTCACCCCACAACACTGCCTCTGACCTTGCGTTCCAGGCGCGAGGACAGGTTATGACTGGCCTGCCCCTCTGGTTGGCAGCTGCAAAGTTGGGTCCCATTGACCCCTTTTCATGTCTGATTTATTTGCTAAAGCAGGCTCACAGAACCCAGAGAAGCTCCTTCAATTTACCGGTTCTACTGGGGAGGATGTAGCAAAGACCAGTGAGATCCGCAGGCAGGGGTGAGGATGCTGCACGGGACATCACACTTTCCAGGGGCCCATGTGTACCCCAACTCTCCGGAAGGTCCCATAGCCCTGTCCTTCGATTGCTTATAGGACCTTTATTACGTGGGCATTAATGATTAAATCATTGGCCACTGCCTTATCAGCGTAACCTTCAGCCTCTTTACCCTCCCCAGAGATACGGCAGTGAGATAAGACTAAAAGTGCCAACCCCTCTGATCACTTGTGTGGTTCCCATGGCAACCAAGGCATTCTTTTTTTTTTTTTCCAAGACAGGGTTTCTCTGTATTGTTTTGGAGGCTGTCCTGGAACTCACTCTGTAGATCAGGCTGGCCTCGAACTCACAGAGATCCGCCTGCCTCTGCCTCCCGAGCGCTGGGATTAAAGGCATGGGCCACCAACACCCGGCTAACCAAGGCATTCTTGAGGCGTACTCCGGACCCCAGCCGCCCGTCATCTCATTAGGACACAGAGGACATATAGCACTTCAGAGGCTCCAAACATTTTTGGAGCTCTATGTCGGGAGCTTGGAAGGAAGGTGGAATTGGATGTTGTAAAATACTACGCAAGCGAATATTTTTTTTCCTTTCTCTTTTCTCAAGGTTTTCCTACCTCGTTTATTTTGTTATTGTTCATTACAGTATAAGCTCACGTGAACCCGTGTGTAACAGCTGCCAGGTTTATGAGGAGGCTTTTGGGCTGCAGAAACCCAGAAGTTGTGGTACCAGTGTGGCACACGGCCCCTGGAAACGCCTGGGAGGGAAGTCAACAAGGGATTAACTTGATGTAATTCAATCTCTTGGGTAGATTTTCTCCGGTAATTGCTTTAACATTACACTTACTGATTGGCTAACTTGGACGAAGTGAAAGTCCTCCCTCCCTCTTTCCTTCCTTGATAAGTGTGAATAGGAGTCCCCGGCTGATTTTGCAGAGGAGATTACGTTATTCATTTCACTCTAATGGCCTTCTAGGACTCCAGCTCAATTGTTGGTGAAACTTAGCATTGCCCAGTAAGTTGACACCTAGGTTTAATTAGTTTCCTGGGAAAATTATTATGAGGGAGCGTAGACCCAAATGGCAGACCCCACTTTAAAAAAAACACATATCATATGATATTTATTTTTAGGGTCACGTCTCACCACACCAATTTATCTTACCTCTGGGAGGTAAGATATATATATATTTATATTTCTCTAAAACAAACAGAACACCCATAGTCTCTATAGATGTTAAAAATACCTACACCCTAGAGTAAGGATTTACCATGGGCCTCCAAATTAGACAGAAAGTAGTGTGGCAGGACCAGTTACTCTACCCGGTCAGAGGTGTCCTGGACACGTGCCAGAAATCAGGACAAAAGCACATACCCATGCCAGTGACTTTTAAATAAAAAAGTTAAGATTTACCCTTCCTTTTGTCTTTTTTTGGGGGGGGGATGGCCTCCAACTCACTATGTAACAAAAGGCGGTTTTACTGTTCCTGATTCTCTATCTGCCTGCCTATTTCTAGGAATGCAGGTGTGTACCCAACGCCGGGTTTATGCGGTGCTGAGGATGGAACCCAGGACCGCCGTGCCGTAGTAAACTGAGTTACACCTCCAAGCCCCAGATCTAGCCACTCAACAAACTAGTTCCCTCCTACCCAGCTCAAGCTGCAATCGCCTACGCCTACAATCACGGTGCCAAGTGGTTCGTAATTTCTATCTCTGTCGGTGTGAGCTTGAGAGTAAAACACCCAGGGAAGACAGAGACCTAACGGGTTAAGACAGAGCCAGGGTTCTCATGGGAAGTCCAGGGCTGCTGGGGTAAGTAATAGGAGGAAGAGCGTGGATGGGGACGCTGCAGGGGGTTACCTCGTTACAGGGGCCATGGGAAGCCGCTGAGAGTGTTAAGGAACTCAAGTCATTAGTTATTTACTTCCAGGGTTTTCTCTAACCGCTAGATGGAGAGAAGAGCGGTAGACAGGGAGGTGGAGAGAAGGAAACAGAAGCCTCTCTGGGAGCCAAAGGAAGGCGGGAGCGTGGGGGCAGACACGCAGAATTCGAGATAATGTTATTCAGGTCGGGGTGCCAAAAATAGAGACCACAGACTGGGGGGGGGAGCTTAAGCAACAGACAGCAGAGATGGATTTAAGGTTCTGGAAGGTAGCAGAGTCACAGTCAAGGTATTGGCAGGGCGGGTCTCACTCTGAGGCGTTTTTTTTTTTTTTTTTTTTTTTGTTTTTTGTTTTTTTGTTAGAGTCTGTATTTTAGCTCTGCGCTATGACATTATGCGCAGGGTAAAAGCTATCATGAAAGACCTGCATGGACTGTATTCAGTGCAACAACAGAAAACTCAGGCCTCAAGGACTCCAACTTGGTACTACACCAATATTGATCCTTTGACGCTTAAACACTCCTCTCTGCCACAAGTGTAGGCTGCCTTCAATCATGTCCGGTTTCCTTCCTCAGTGAACTCAGGCTTCAGCTGCCAGGCATAGTGCTAACGCCAGGGCTCTGCCACAGTTGCAGTCCCCAAATAACACACAAGACGCTATATTAATTATGAGCTGTTTGCCACTTTCTTGGTTTCTTACTGGCTAGCTCCAACTTAAGTATTTAACCCATAATTGTTAATGTAGGTATTTCTCTTACAGGAGAAAAGGGCCCAGATCTCTTACTCCTCTGGCGGCTACATCGTGTCTGTCTCTGCCTCTCTTTCCCAGAATCCTCCTTGATTCCTAGTCCCACCTATCTTGCTTCCCTATTGGCCAACAGTGCTTTATTCAACAACCAATAAGAGACAGATTTACAGAATGGCATCTCCCATCAACACTTATTGACATTTGTTATAAGATGATACCAGACATTCTCTAGACACATTTTAAGCATATTACTCCATCCAGTGTTTATGATTGTACCGAGGTAAATATTATCCACATCACTTTAAAGAGGATGAGATTATTTGACCATCCACTACCAGCAAGCTAATAAGTAGAAGAGGTAGAATGTAAACCCATCTATCTGGGTCCTAGGACAAGACTCTTCTCTGAGGTAGCAGCTGGCGTGTTGGGATTCAGTGGGATATACGAAGGGATCTGAGATGGTTATTTATCACCTGGGAAGACTGACTCAATGAGGAGTCAGCTAGAGTACGCTGGCTGGTGGACGTGTCTGTGAGGATTGTCTTATGTAATTGATGCAGGAGACAATAACCTAACAGTGGCTGGCACATTCCCTGGATTGGGCTTCGGAGCTGATGTTAACAAGGAAATGTGAGCTGTGTAGCTGAACGTTTTTCTCTGTCTTGCCCAGTCCCACTGGACTGGTTTCTCTCCTGCCTGCTGGTCCCCAAAGCTGCTTATGAAATAATCACTCAGTGGCTAATACGAAATTATAATTGTTTGGCCAATGGCTCAGTCATATTACCAGCTAGCTCTCTCTTATAAAGTAACCCATTTCTACTAATCTGTGTATTGCCACGAGGCTGTGGCTTGCCATTAAAGCTCCAGCATCTTACCCCTTTGGCGGCTACATAACCCTGTTTGGATTTCCCACCTAGCTAGATTCTGCCTGGCCATTGGTCAAGTCAGCTCTGCTTGTCAACCATTGAAATCAGGGCCTGTCTGCAGCACACAGAAGGGTATCTACATCAGAGCTAAGAGCATCTGCTCTCTCTGCTCCTACCTGTGAGTGCGATAACAACCAGCCGCTCATTGGCTGTGGCTTCCCTGTAATAACGGGCTGTGACGGGGAATTGAGAGTAAAACAAACCCTTTCTTTCCTAAGTTGCTTCTGTTGGGCTACCTTAGTATGGCAGCAGGAAATGAAGACAGTCCCTTAAGAGTGATGACTGGGGAGGGGGGGGATATCCCACAGTCATGTGCACAGTGCTGGACTTGATCTGACTAGGGTCATGAAAGAATGAAGAGGTGACAGGGGCATGTGCAGGAAATCTGGGACTGGGTGGGCCGTGCGCTCTGACAGAGACACACCAGCAGCCTGGAAACTCAGCTTGTTTATTTCGTATATCTAAATCCAGAAGGCAGGAGTGTTATATACAGCTGATCAGGAGGCTGGTTTAGCTACTCTCAGGGGGTCTCTTTGGGGGAGCAGTCTCAGGATGCTGAAATCCAAGAGGAGGAAACTGTAGTTGACAGCGTCTGTAGACTCATCCAACATTCATACTGGGACCGGCAGAAGGCCTTGCCATTCCCTTGGTTCTGAGGCACTGGGATCCTTGACATGCCCGTGCCCATGTCAACAACATACATTGACTTGGGGCTTCCTCCAGTTCCCTCACAGGGAATTTGTAGCCTTGCTGGTGACCTCTGGGCGAGAGACTTTCCTGTGTAACAGTATGTCAGAGAAGACCAGATGCCAGGGTAAGGCCTTGGCTCTGCAGACCCAGCTCTGTTCCTGCAGTGTGCCCAGAAGCAGACGATCCTCACACCGTCTGAACCCTGAGGACGACCATGTAAAGCAGAATCCAGATTGCAAAACTCAAGTAGGCTCTACCCCAAGCCTGGGGAGATTTCTTCATGAGAACTACATTTCTAACCAGCAGGATCCTGGGCAAAAAGTCAAGCTAAGGAATCAGAAGCAGAGAGTGGCCCTGATCATCCCTCTTGCCGGAGCAATGGCCTGATCATCTTCAATAATGAAAAGGAAATTTGTTGCACGCTCTTAATCGTGGGTCAGGCAGATGCTCACTTCGGAAGCTTCTGGACTGACCCCCTCATTCTGCCTTCTTCCACGCCGTATGGATTGGGGCATGTGTCAAACTGCTGTATCAAAAACAGCACCAACACTGTGAGTCAGAAAATAATGGTGGACTGTGTTGAAGCCCTGTCTCCAAGTACTCCCGGGACTCAGTTTCCTTCTGCCTTGATCACACACCGTCCCGAAGACCTTGCTACTCAGAGCCCTCCCAGGGAAACAGCTGACGTTTGCATCAGATCAGCTAGGTCTGCTTGCTAGGGAAGGTCACCAGCTAGCTGGCCTGTTGACTGGTGTCATCCCTTAAGGGGAGGAGGCAGTGAGGAGGGGATCACTGAACCCTGCTCTGAGATTCCAACTGCTCCCTTCTATACTACCCTGCCCTTGCATGCACTTCTGGCCTGAATGCATGTGACCTCGGAGCCTTGGGAGGTGAAGGATGCAAGCTGGAGAAGGTTAATGTGGGGGGGGGACTCCACCCATGTGTGGCTACAGGGAAGAATTTCTTGCTTGGTGCTCCCCATGGTCCTGTAAACAGCCCCTCACCCATGCTCTGTAAGTTAGCACGATAAACCCATCGGGTCCCCCAGGGTGATCTTCGATGGAATTGTGTTTTGGTTTGTGGCTGGGGTCTGTAAGAAGGGAGTGCACGGGTTATGTCTCCCCAGGGAAGGAACTCTCACAACACTACTCAAAGCTTCCTAATAGTAGCCCACCCCCCACCCCCCGCAGTGCCTGAGAGCTTGTGAAGGGTCGGGAAGTCCAAATGGGCCTATGTATGTTCGGAGGGCATGGTGCTGATATGGATGTATGTCAGCTAAAACGTGGCTGACACCAGATGTCTGGGGAATCCTAAAAATAAAGGCCGATGTGAGGTTGTATTCCAGACTCCTGGCAGAATGTCGCTTTGTGGAGACCTCGTATTCGTAAAGCCTCGAGACCAGAGGCTCATCTTCACACCTATGTGTGCCGTGCCCGCTTGCATGTGCCGTGTGTATGCTGGCGTGGGTCCGGGTGCCTGCTGACATCTGCCTGCCTGGCGTCCAGTTGTCTTAGTGGCTGTCCTGTTGCTGTGAAGAGACGCCACTGTGACTACATCAACTCACAGAAGGAGGCTTGCTACCCGGTCTAGAAGCACCCAGGCGCAGTGCTGGAGAGAGAGAGAGAGAGAGAGAGAGAGAGAGAGAGAGAGAGAGAGAGAGAGAGAGAGAGAGAGAGAGAGAGAGAAGTAGGGAGAGGGAGGGAGGGAAAGAGAGAGACAGAGGGAGAGGGAGGGAGGGGAGGGAGGGAGGGGGAGGGAGGGAGAGAGGGGGGAGGGAGAGAGGGAGACAGACACAGAGAGAGAGAGAGAGAGAGAGAGAAGTAGGGAGGGAGGGAAAGAGAGAGACAGAGGGAGAGGGAGGGAGGGGAGGGAGGGGGGGAGGGAGGGAGAGAGGGGGGAGGGAGAGAGGGAGACAGACACAGAGAGAGAGAGAGAGAGAGAGAGAGAGAGAGAGAGAGAGAGAGAGAGAGAGAGAGAGAGAGAGAATGTGTGTTTGGGGTTTGGGTGCACATACACATTCATGTGTTTGCATGTTTGTGGAGACCAGAGATCAGCTTCACGTGTTTCTTGTTTCCTTTGTCTCCATTTTGCTTGAGACAGTATCTTTTACTGGCTTGGGGCTTGCCGTGTAGACTAGACTGACTGGCCATTGAGCCCCAACGCCCTGTTTCAGCCTCTCTGAACCACCACACTCAGATCTGTCTATATATTTATGTACTTATCTATGTATCTATCTATTATCTGTGTATCTATTATTTATGTATCTATCTAATCTATGTATCTGTACCTATCTATATCTATGTATCTGTGTATGTATGTATCTATCTATTATCTCTGTATCTACTATCTATGTATATATATATATATATGTGTGTGTGTGTGTATCAATATATTTATCATCTATCCATCTATCAATTTTAAACGTGGGCTCTGCGGATTAAATTCTCCAAGCTTACTCCTAAGCCCTCTCATTGGCTCTTAACATATATTAGTTTGAAAAGAAATGCCCTGTCATTCTTGACCATAGAAATGAAACATATAACTCATTAATAGAAGCTTACTAAGATCTTGCACAAATGAACTAGGGAGATAGATTTAAATACACTCAGTCAAGTCTGGGTACCCAGAAAGAGGATTTGCTCAGTCTGTCCTTATCTTCTGCCAGAAATACAGATTTTGGAACTCCACCCTAAGATTAGCAGGCTGGTCTCAGACTCCAGAGATCTGCCTCTTCAGGTAATTCTTAGGAGAGAAGTTTGACCAAAAAACAAACTAAGGTGTGGCTCTCAATTAGATTTTATATGTTCCCAGCAATGCCTCCTTTCTACTGTCCTCTCACCTTGGACGCTCACCACAGCGCTCAGTCAGTCATCTTTTCCCGGTGCATCTATTCGTTTGCTTCATATTTATCATACATATTCACGACATTCTTACGTGCATACTTAAATTACCGTAAAGGGTCTGTAAAACTTTTTAAAAACCCTAAGAATGCTTGACAACCTAACCTTCATAAAACAAACAAACAAACAAAACAAAACTAGAGTCTGGAAATCCAATTGTCAGGTGAGTAGGGGAATTTCAACCGCCAAGTATAATTCAAACCGCAAGCCCAATATCCCTTAGTCAGCAAAAATGCGTCCGCAGTTTCTAGAACAAAGCAAACCCAGAAGTAAGCAATTGCCTTCATAAAGCAGGGTGAGGTAGCCGGGCGGTGGTGGCGCACGCCTTTAATCCCAGCACTCGGGAGGCAGAGGCAGGCGGATCTCTGTGAGTTCGAGGCCGGGCTGGACCGATAGCCTCCGAAACAATACAGAGAAACCCTGTCTCGTAAAAACCAAAAAAAACAAAAAACAGGGGGAGGCACCCGACAATCTGCAAGTGCGGTGACGAGGGGCTGGGGGGTGTGCCTCAGTGGTGGAGCGTGCCTGAAGCCTAGGTTCAATTTCCAACATCACACACACACACACACACACACACACACATACACATACGCGCACGCATGTGCATTGTGTATGAATGTACATGTATATTCATATAACTTGATTTTGTTGGAAGTCCAATTTTGAAAGTAACCACATGAAGGTAATTTGCAAGCACCTCCAGGGTCCTCAATAGTGTGTGGCGCTTGCTGCTTCCTTGTTTGAGTGAGTATTTGGAAACACGGGCGTGTGACACCATAGCTGACGGGACCTGGAATCTGTACGTGCATGTCACTGTGATATTCTTTCAACACAGTTTTAGGCTTCAAAGTTTTTGCAGACAAAATTGCAACGAAAGACCTAAATAACTACCTACGACTAACCGCTGCATATCAGACTGCAGAACTCTACAGGACACCCTGAGGGCCACTGTCTCCTCAGCCTGGGACACTCATCCCGTCTTTGACCTCTAAGAGTCTATTTAAAGGTCGGGTCATTTCTGTTAACGCCATCCCAATACAGACTTACCGGGGGCTTCCTTTGAGTTCTGTTTCCTAATGTCTCCTAATATATACTTGGGGGTCCTTCCTTGGTGGAAGGCAAAGCCCACATTCCTCTGGGTACGAAGTCACAGTTTCTTCAGATCTGGGTTGATTCCCAGATGCCTTTGGGCATCAGGGTCCAACGCGTCAGTCAGCACCACGCCCTTCTCTTGGAGGACTGTGCAGATCTGCTGTGCCTACTTGGAGTCAGCGTTATCTTCTCACGCAATAGAGCGCTTTCGAAATCATCCCGAGGCTGGATGATCCGAAGGAAGTAATTTGGCACGCTGCCTTCCTTCTCCAGGGCGACGGGTCAAAGACTGTCACCAAGTGGAAGGCCACCTTCATGAGCGTGCCTAGCAAGGGAAATCTCCGTGCTGACTTTGGTGCAAGCCCTACATCAGAAGCTCAAGGCCCAAAGCCAGGTTTTCCGAGTGCTATGATGTTAGAGCTCCGTGTCTGCTGCAGATAATCACCACACCCACAGTGGCCTAAAGCAAAACACGTGTCTCCTTGTACAGTTCTGTTCCGGAAGGTCAGAGGTCCAAATCAGTCCTCAGTCTCATCAGCGCCTTGGCATGGCTGGTTCCGCCTGGAGGTTCCAGCGGGAATCTGTTTCCTTCTTCAGCCTTGGGGGCTCCAGCGTCACACGGGTTCTGAAATTCCCCATGTCTGTCTGGGTCGTCACGGCTTCCACCATGCCGTGGCCTTCCTGTCCGTGCAGCACGATCTCTGCTTCTCCCACATAGGAGCACTTAGGATTATGACATCAAAGGTCTTGGGATAATCTCCTAGCCAAGATTATTAGATAATGTCCACAGCATGTCAGCTGAGGTAGACTTCCCCAGGATGATGTTGTCAGGGTGAGCCTAACACTTTAAGCCATTTTTAAGCTTACCACACAGATATTTTGTAAAAACAAAAAAAAATTAGACATTGTTCATATATTCCCAAATTTCATAACATTATTAGTTTTCAGTATTTTTCTCTTAACTCGTTTCTCTTTGTGCATGTAAAATACGTGTTTACAATGCATAGTGGCACAATCATTTCAAACCTGGACTAGAGCAGCAGGTTTCAGGATGTTTTGTAGATGGGACTAATGACAGCCTAAGAACAGACAGGATGACGATATGTATTAGATGTTTTAGGCACTGCTTATAGAGTCAATGAATATGCCCCCCAAAAGCACACACACACACACACACACACACACACACAGCATAGACATACCACACACACCACACCACACACACACACACACACACAAACACACACACACACACACACACACACACACGCACACTACTGTCCTTTCACAAACAAAGGCAAACTCATCTTCTTAAAGGGTATCTATTGCTTTATTTGCTGGGATGTGTGCATATTGCATTGCACAGTGTGAAGCTCAGGGGACAACTTGCTGGCGTAGCTTCTCCTCTGCCATGCGGGCCCTGGGGAGCTCAGCCAAGCTGTAGAGACTGTCAGTGTCTTTCCCCAGTGAGCTATCTCACAAGTCCTCACAGGCACTAGCTTGTCTTATCTGGGGTCACTATTGCTGTGATGCAACACCACAGCCAAAGCAAGTTGTGAAGGAAAGGGCTTATTTGACTTAGGCTTACACACTGTGGTCTCACTGAAGGAAGTCGGGACAAGATCCCGGAGGCAGGAACTGGTGCAGAGGCCATGGAGGGTGCTGCTTACTGGTTTGCTCAACCCTCTTTCCTATAGAATCTAGGACTGCTACAGAGGGATGTCCCCACCTACAATGGGCTGGGTCCTCCCCCATCAATCACATGTTAAAATGCTCTACGGGCTTGCCTGCAGGCAGATCTTGGCACAATCTGCCAAATTGACATAAAACTGTTTTTTTTTTTCTCTCTTTTCAAGACAGGGTTTCTCTGTATTGTTTTGGAAGCTGTCCTGGAACTCGCTCTGTAGACCAGGCTGGCCTCGAACTCACAGAGATCTGCCTGCCTCTGCCTCCCGAGTGCTGGGATTAAAGGCGTGCGCCACCACTGCCCAGTTTAAAACTCTTAAGGCCATATTTATTCTATGGGTTTTATGCACAGTAGATTGGATGAAAACTAGATACATCAAGCTAAACTAATCAGATTCTTCCTGGGGATTTGGAACTTTATATTCAGAGACATAAATGCTTGAATAGTAAGTTCTAACTCTTGGCTAAAACCTGAGCTCAGGCTTTGGAGAAAAATTGTCTGCTGGGAGAACAAAAGACATGTGTAGAGAAGGGATGGGGAAACATGTCTGTCATTTCACAGAGAAAAAAAGTGGGGAGCAAATGGTTGGAAGCCGTTGGCAGGTTCTAACTGTCCTTGATGTCCGGTGGTCTAGTTAGCAGTTTGAGCTGTCCTTACAGGGTCTGGATAACTCCCTCTGCCACACTCTCCTTCCCTTCTTCTCTCCCTTACTTTCTTCTTTCTTTTAACTGTGTCCTCCTTCTTCCCTCAACCAATTTAAGTATATATGTTTCAATAATGAAAAGAAAATCCTCTAACACAGGATAGAACCTTTGGTTTAAAAAATAATGCATTCTGATACTAGAATAAGGACAATGGCTGTGAACTTATGCTTAGAGATGTAGACTTCTTTCCATACATTTCTTAGGCGTAATGAAACAAAACAATGTTATTTGATCTCTCCCCCTCCTCCTCCATATGCTCCTCCTTCTCCGCCACTGAGCTACACCACTTTTATTTTATATCCTCTTCCTCCCTCCCTTCCTTCCTTCCTTCCCTTCTTCCCTTTCTTCTCATTTCGTGGCCCTTGTAGCCTGGAACTCATCATGTAAACCAGGTAGCCTCAAACTCACAGAGATCCACCTGCCTTAGCTTAGATTAAAGGCATATACCACCATGAACAGCTTGCTTTTCTTTTCTTTTCTTTTTTTTCCTTTCTTTTTTTAGGATAAGACTATTTAGCCAGGCAGTGGTGGTGCTCACCTTTAATCCAGCACTCAGAAGGCAGAGGCAGGTGGATCTCTGTGAGTTTGAGGCCAGCCTGGTCTACAAAGCGAGTTCCAGGACAGCTAATTCCAGAGAAATGCTCTCTTGGATAAAACAAACAAACAAACAAACAAAAACTATTTATAATGACAAATGACTATCTAAGTAGAACAGTATACTTTTACTAATAAATGAAAGGTCCTAGTTAAAGAAAAATTGTCTTCCCTGTGGTTTCTTTCATTGTCTAATACCATATCTTAAGTTTATTTTTCAAAATTTTAATTTTATGAGGTATACTGTGATACATTAACATTTTTATATAAATGAATTTATTGAATCATGGGCAATTAATATTCCATCTCCTAGTCAGTACTTTGTGCTTGGTACCTCTTTTCCTTTTTCTTTTTTGAGACAGAGTTTCTCTGTATTGCTTTGGAGTCTGTCCTGGACTTGCTCTGTAGACCAGGCTGGCCTCGAACTCACAGAGATCCACCTGCCTCTGCCTCCTGAGTGCTGGGATTAAAGGCATGTGCCGCCAACGCCTGGCTCTTGAACAATTTCTATTTGGCAAAATCCTCATGGCTCTCAGAGGTGGAAAAAATATATTTCTGTTTCTTCTTTACATCGCTCAAGGATTTTTAAAAATCCAGGGAAGACATATTGCTTACCTACATTCAGTTCTAAAAGACCGGGTAAGCTGTTCTATTTGTGCTCTCCACTTGGATGAAGGACGTCTGTTTTTGTTTTCAGTGCTGCTGTACTAGAAGCAGACTCTGGAAGTTCTCCTCTGACAAGGAGGAGGGGTTCAGTTGTTGTTTTTTTTTTTAATTCCCTTTTAATTTATTTCAGCTGGTTTAGAAGATTACAAATGTTGCACACGAGGGTGGTTCGGGATGTCGCTCGGTTATTAGAGTGTTAACTTACCCCGCGCAAGGCCAGGGCTTTGACCTGAACAGAGCATGGGGCTGCGTGCCTGTAATCCCTTCACTCAGGAGGCAAAGGAGGGCGATCAAAGGTCATCCTTCAACATGTAGTGAGTTCAAAGCCAGCCTGGGCCACACAAAACTGTCTCTCTCTCTCTCTCTCTCACACACACACTCACACACACCACACACACACACACTCACACACACCACACACACACACACACACACTCACACACACACCACACACACACACACACACACACACACAAGCCACTGAGCAGATATAATTGCCTTAGTCACTGTTCTGTTGCTATGAAGAGACACCACGACCAAGGTGACTCTTACAAAGGAAGGTGTTTAACTGGAGGCTTGTTTTTCCAGGGTTAGTCCATCATCACCAGGGGAGGAGCATGGTGGAACTCATGATGACACCTGTTGCTGCCAACTTTACATCCTGATCCACAGTCATGAGACAGACAGACAGACAGACAGAGAGACAGACACACAGAGACAGAGAGACAGACAGACAGAGACAGAGACACATAGACAGAGATGGAGACAGACACAGAGAGAGACATAGACAGAGACAGATACAGACAGAGAAAAAAGGAGAGGGAGACAGAGACACAGGGAGAAGAGACAGACAGACAGACAGAGAGAGAGACATAGACAGAGATGGAGACAGACACAGAGAGAGACATACACAGAGACAGATACAGACAGAGAAAAGGAGAGGGAAACAGAGACACAGGGAGAAGAGACAGACAGAGAGACAGAGACACAGGGAGGAAAGACAGAGAGAGACAGACACAGAGAGACAGAGACAGAGACAAAGACAGACAGAGAGAGAGAGAGAGGGAAAGACAGATACACAGGGAGGAGAGAGACAGACAAAGAGAGACAGAGAGAGACAGACACAGAGAGAGAAGGAGAGAGAGGCAGACAGATAGACAGACACAGAGAAAGACAGAGACAGAGACAGAGATGGAGACAGACACAGAGACAGATACAGAGAGAGAAAAGGAGAAGGAGACAGAAACACAGGGAGAAGAGACAGAGACAGACACACAGGGAGGAAAGACAGAGAGAGACAGAGACAAAGACAGACAGACAGAGAGAGAAAGAGAGAGAGGGAAAGACAGATACACAGGGAGGAGAGAGACAGAGAGACAAAGAAAGAAACAGAGAGAGACACAGAGAGAGAAGGAGAGAGAGGCAGACAGATAGACAGAGACAGAGAGACATGGACAGAAATGGAGACAGACAGACAGAGAGAGAGAGGGAGGGAGTTTGAGGCCAGCCTGATCTACAGAGCAAGTTCCAGGATGGCCAGAGCTACAAGGTTTAGAAACCCTGTCTCAAAAAACCAAAAAGAGACACATGGTTTACAGCAAGCTTCTTTGTTGGTTTAAGGAGAGCGGTCCTGGCTGAGCATCTTGCTTTGTTCTTTAACCTTATTCTTACAATAAATCAGAGACCCACTATCCCTATATTCCAGGAAAGGAGGCTCAGTCTAAGCAAGGTTACATGGCCTGTCTAAATTCTGTGATTAGCAAGTGGTAGAGATGGATCCAAACCCTGTGCTCTTCACACGAGGCTCCAATGCCAGGAGAAGGGGAGCCCATTGTGTGACTCTACCCTGGGGACTCATCCTTGACCACCTGAGTACGTCATTTTGTTTGACCTGTGGAGCCCATGGGGGCCCTTCCCCACGGTAGTGATGCTAGGACATAATTGTGTAAAGTCACATCTATTCCCCTGCCAGGCTGAAATCCCACACACTGACGAGTCCCCACAGGGCTTCCGTATAGCAAGCGCTCAGAACTGCTTGTCTAGAAGTATGTGCGCGCCCATGAAAAAAGTGTCACTTACCTCCCAAGAACCTCCAGTCTGCCATCGGCAAGGTGAAGGGATGAAGATTAAAGCTGTCCGGAGGGCGGACTTGGTGCCCCTCGCTGTAGTTTCTGTTGCCCGTGGTTAACCACAGGGTAAAAACAGGAGCAAAGAACTAAAAGGTTGTACCCACCCTGGCCTGTCACTTGCTTGATGGTTTTCTTGGTTGTTTGGTTCACTGATCTGGTGCTGCAAGTCACCTTTGTTTTACTTAATAATGACCCCCAAAGCACACGGGAAATCAGATGTAAGGAAGCAGTAGTATGAAGTGTCTCCTTTAGTGAAAGGGGGAAGTTCATCGTGCCTATGTGTTCACAGGAAAAAAAACAGAGAGAGAGAGAGAGAGAGAGAGAGAGAGAGAGAGAGAGAGAGAGAGAGAGAGAGAGAGAGAGAGAGGAGAGGAGAGGAGAGGAGAGGAGAGGAGAGGAGAGGAGAGGAGAGAGAGAGAGAGAGAGAGAGAGAGAGAGAGAGAGAGAGAGAGAGAGAGAGTCTGTGTGTGTGTGCCTACGTGTTCACAGGAAAAAAAACAGAGAGAGAGAGTCTGTCTGTGTGTGTGTGTGTGTGTGTGCCTACGTGTTCACAGGAAAAAAACAGAGAGAGAGAGAGTCTGTCTGTGTGTGTGTGTGTGTGTGTGTGTGTGTGTGTGTGTGTTGCTTTTGCATCTGCAACAAGATAGGAAAGATGTGTTGGCTCCCAGTTTCAGAGGGCTCGGGACGTCATGCTTGGGAAGGCACGAAGGAAGGCCAAGGAAGGCCTCCTCGTGTTGTGGCGGTCCAGAGGCAGAGAAAAGAGGAACGTTGGCGTGCCTCTGGCTTTCTCATTTTCCTTTTACTCCCTCTCAACCCCTGGAGCATGGGGGTAGTGCCACCTACATCCAGGACAGGTGTCTTGGTTAGGGCTTTATTGCTGGGAAGAGACACCATAACCATAGCAACTCTAATAAAGGGAAGCATCTAGTTGGGTATAGCTTGCGGTTCAGAGGCTCAGTCCACTGCTGCCGCGGTTGGGAGCACAGCGGTGTGCAAGCAGATGTGGTGCTGGAGAGCCTGGCTTGAGCATCGGGAAGCGTCAAAGCTTACCCCTAGGGACGCCTTTCTTTCAATGAGGCCAGGCCTACGCCGACACGACCACGCCCCTCTGTAAGAGCCTGTGGGGGCTGTTCTCGTTCAAGCCACTACAGAGTGCCTCCCCCCCCCGCAACCCTCTCTCCTTCACACATACACCAAGTCAAGTTGGCAATGAAGACGAGCCCCCACAAAGGCTTCCAGGCGTTTCCCAGGGGGTTTGGGCCACGCAAAACACAGATAAGCAGGGCGCTGCAATTAATGGACACATCGTGTCCCCTTGTTACTTCTGGCCTCTCACTCTCTCCTTCTGTGCTTCCGGCTGTGATTCACCGATAAATGTCTATGTTACTAATGCATGACCTATATATAGTTCCCTTTAGACAGCAACATGTGGCCGACCACAGGGAAAGGTGTAGAACTATGAGACGTTGTTGTGCCTGTATTTATGCTGCGCTATTCCTAACCACATAGCTGTCTACCAGTCTACCTGTTTTCCTCTTACAGAATTTCCTTTGCAGCTACAATTATTAATTACCATTCCATGAAAATTATTAAATATATGGGATATTTTCCCTTGGGTTTCTTTTTCTGTTTATATGGAAATGCTTCAATCCTAATATGGCTAGTTAATAATACTGCAGCTGAACTGTCAGTAACATTGTAGCTGTTTTAAAATGTGAGAAAATGCCTACAATGTACAATCGACAAAAGATTAAGATCCCTCAAACACACAAACTCCTTTAACACAATAGAATAACTGAATTGCTCTCCCAATTCCGCAAAGACTTGCTTTAATGAATTTTTTTTGTTTTGGTTTTTTTGTTTGTTTGTTTTTCGAGACAGGGTTTCTCTGTGGCTTTGGAGGCTGTCCTGGAACTCACTTTGTAGACCAGGCTGGCCTCGAACTCACAGAGATCTGCCTGCTTTAATGAATATTTTAACAGAGATGAACCTAAGACGATTCTTTTTAAAGCCAGTTATGTTTTAGGGGGCTGGAGAACATTTTGAATTATTTGGTAAGGAGGTCTGTGAAGTCAGACTTTTAACTACAACACTGAGCGAGAACGGATGACGCTGCTCCTTGGGTAAACGGCATGCTTCTCACTTTCTTCCCTTTGAGTCTATAATTAGTACTAACCTAAAAACAAAACAACAACAACAACAAAAATGCTGCCAAGCTTCTTTTTCTCAGGTCTCTTTACAGTTCAGTTAGAGCTGGAATCTCAGAAGATGCATCTTGGCTGGGACGCAGCTCGGTAGCGTGCTCAAGGCTTGGCTGTGATGCCCAGCACCCTGTGTGTAGCGGGCATAGCCACATGCGCCTGTAGCCCTAGCACTCAGGAGCTGGAGGCAAGAGGGTCAGGAATTCAAGGCTATCCTCAGCTGCTGAATGAACTGGAAGCCAGCCTGAGATACGGGGACCGTGTCTAAGCTATCCTCAGCTGCTGAATGAACTGGAAGCCAGCCTGAGATACGGGGACCGTGTCTAAGCTATCCTGAGCTGCTGAATGAACTGGAAGCCAGCCTGAGATACGGGGACCGTGTCTAAGCTATCCTCAAACAAAGCTGAGGCTCTACTGCAAGAAACTGTGCTGCTGGGTGGCGGGGGTGGTGGTACAGGCCTGTAGCCCCAGCACTCCGGAAGCGGAGGCGGGCGGATCGCTTTGAGTCTGAGACCAGCCTGGTCTATAGAGTTGAGTTCCAGGACAGCCAGGACTACACAGAGAAACCCTGTCTTGGAACACACACACACACACACACACACACACACACACACACACACACACACACGAGATTTTTCTGGTATGCTGGGGGGTTTAGTGAGATCAAGAAACAGCACCTTGTTGGGCGGTGGTGATGCACACCTTTAATCCCAGCACTGGGGAGGCAGAGGCAGGTGGATCTCTGTGAGTTCAAGACCAAGCCTGGTCTACAGAGCGAGTTCCAGGACAGCCTCCAGAACAATACAGAGGAACCCTGTCTCGAAAAACAAAAACAAAAACAAAAACAAAAAAAGAAAGAAAGAAAGAAACAGCACCTTGCACAGTCACAGTCTTTTCTGGAGGGGGAAAGGGTGTTCCTTATGACGACTTATTGACTAGTTAAAAGTTCTGGGACCTCATCTGAGGGCATTCTCATGTCAGTCTAGACCACTCTTTCCATGGGCCTGCCCGCCCTCCTCACCACACTCCTCCCCTACCTCCTCAGTTCACCCCTTCTTCTGCCACTCATCTCCAAACCCTGACTCTTTGGACTCCAGAACTGCTTCTCTGACAGCAAATTGGCCTTCATGCACAGACCCACCCTCTCCCTATAGCCCCTCCTGGGAGCATCAGCCATGCCTGTGGGTGTGGTCTACATGCTGACAGCCCCCAAATTTCTGTCTCCATCCCTAGAGCCCCAGACCTGTACAATCTGACATTTCCATATCCGATCTTAACATTATCTCAAATTCGACTAGCCCCAGAGTGAAGGTGTGACTTCCAGTTGGCCCATCTAAAAAAAGAAAAAAGAAAAAAGAAAAAAGAGGAAAGGAAAGAAAGAAGAGGAGAAAATAAGGCCTACATAGTCCACTCGGAAGTAAAACCAGTGACACAGGAGTTTTCATTATTGATCTTTCCCCTTGCCCCCACTGGATACCTAAATAAACTGAGGAGATGAATCATCAGGAAACCAGGTGTGGTGGTTTGAATAGGAACGTCCCCTCTCCGATAGACTCCTGTGTTTGAATACTGCACCCATAGGGAGTAGCATTATAAGAGGTGTGGCCTTGTTGGAGTGGGTGTGGCCTTTTTGGAGGAAGTGTGTCACTATGGGGGCGGGCTTTGAGGTCTCATATGCTCAAGCTACACCCAGTGCAGCCCGCAACTGTTTCTGCTGCCTGCAGGCGGGCATCGGTGGCGCACTCCTTTAATCCCAACACTCGGGAGGCAGAGGCAGGTGGATTTCTGTGAGTTCGAGGACAGCCTGGTCTACAGATAGGTTCCAAAGCTACACAGAGAAACCCTGTCTCGAAAAACCAAAAAAAAAAAAAAGAAGAAGAAGAAGAAGATATAGAACTCTCAGGTTGCTCTCCAGCCCTGTGTCTGCCTACACAACACCATATTTCACACCTCTGAAACTGTAACTGAGCCTCCATTAAATGCTTTCCTTTATAAAAGGGGAAATTGTGGCGCCTGCGCCACGAGCAAGTCTAAAGTATCAGGCAAAAGCCGGCCATTTGTGCTAAGTGCGCAGCATGCAGCATGCGCGCATGTGTGTGTGTGTGTGTGTGTGTGTGTGTGTGTGTGTGTGTGTGTGTGTGTGTTGTGTTAGTGTTATTGCAAGGAGGGAGCAGCCTCATATGCAGACTTACAGCACAGTGGAGAAACCCCAGGTGTGAGACTTTGTGTTTTTATAATTAGAGGTTGATGCCAGTGGGGCAAGGCCGGGGCTGTGAGCCAGGACTAGAAAACAGGATGCACCCGTGGTTATCGGCTGACAAGCACCTCACAGAGACCCCGTGGGGGCTGGGGCCCAACAGGAAGTGAATGGGATCAAAATGCATGATGTGAAAGATACAATGAATAAATCAAGAGAAAGCAACAAACAAACAACTTGGCCCTTTGCAGCCCAAGAATATGCCCTCCTTGCAGACCAGCCATTCTGTAGAGAAGGCATGGGGGTTAAGCCTTCCAGCTCCAGATCTCTCCCAAGCCATTGTCACATGAAGGAGGGAGGGGGGAGGAATGAAGCCAGGAACTCTTGTTTGTTTTCTGAGACATCGTCTCACTCTACATCCTTCCTAGCCTGGGACTCAGTTTGTAACTCAGGCTAGCCCCCAGGGAAATGTAAAGAAACGTTCCTTTGAGGGGATAAGAGAGCAGAATTTCCCCCTCTAGATACAGCGCCATGTCAAAGACTCTTAATTTTCTCTTAATTTTAAGCCCCAAATCTCTGGGACAACATTGCCTTTGACTTGTTTCTATCCTACCTCCCGGACACATGCTAATAACATCATCTCTCACTCACCTTCTCACTATTTCAGCTACTGGAAACAACTGATCTCACCTCCCATATGTCACCCATCCACATACCATCCGAGGGGTGTTTGCACAGGGCAAAACTGATGGCGGGTTTTCTTCTGTCTTTCTCTCTCCTGGTTAGCATGGCTTCCACACCTTTCTCTCTCCTGGTTAGCATGGCTTCTATACCTTTTCCTTTCCTGGTAAACATGGCTGCTATAACTCTCTTTCCTGGTTAGCATGGCTTTTGGCATAAAGATCCAGATTCCTTGTGAAGTCTGGTCACATCTGCTTCTGCATAGCCTTTTTTGTGTCTGTCCCTTGCTCTCGAGCTCCAGTCACACTGGCTCTGCCAGTTCTTGATCACATTGAAATCCCTCCTGTCAAAGGGCTATGGCACGTGTCTTCCCGGGAACTCATTTCCTACTTCCAACTCTTCACACAGGGTCTCGTGTAGCCACTGAAGAAGACCTTAGGCTCCCATTCCTCCTTCTCCTCCTAGAACCGCAGGTATATAACCCCACACTCAGTTTATTCGTGCTGGGGATCAAACCAGGGTCTAGCCAAGCACTGGGTCACATCCCTAACTCTTGTTAGTGTTGTTCTGTTTCGACTTTTCTAGACAAGTTCTCACTGTGTAGCTCTAGCATTCCTGAAACTCACAGTATAAAGACCAGGCTGGACCCCAAATCTCAGAGATCCGCCTGCCTCTGCTTCCCCAGGGTTGGGATTAAAGGTGTGTCCCACCACGCCCGGTTTACAATTCTTTTTTAAAAGTAATTTATTTATTTTGATTTCCTGTGCATTCATGTTTTGCCTCCATGTATGTCTGGGCAAAGATGTCAGATCCTCTGAAACTGGAGTTTACAGGCAGTTACGAGCTGCCATGCGGGTGCTGGGAATTGAACCCTGGTCCTCTGGAAAAGCATCCATCTCTCCAGTCCCTCATTTATAGGTCTTAATGTTAATTCCCACTCAATCTCCTGGCAGAGGCTAATGGTCACACTCCTTGGGGATGGCTTTTCCTGTACCACTCAAGTTCTTCAAAGCACTGGGTGCCTCCACTTCATGGTAGTTCCCATAAGTGAAGTTCACATCTTAAAATTTAAAAAATGTCCTTGCCGGGCGGTGGTGGCGCACACTCTTAATCCCAGCACTCGAGAGGCAGAGGCAGGTGGATCTCTGTGAGTTCAAGGCCAGTCTGGTCTACAGAGCAAATTCCAGGACAACCTCCAAAGCCACAGAGAAACCCTGTCTTGAAAAAAAAAAGTCCTTATTTATGCAAGTGTGTGTGTGTGTGTGCATGCACACACGAGTGTAGAGGTCAGAGGCCAACTTGTGAGCATCTGTTTTCTCTTTCCCCTGAACCCCAGGACTAGGTCTTAGGCCATCAGGATTGGCGGCTGGTACCTTTACCTACCGTCATACGGACCCTCAGGGTCATTCTTATATATGATCATTTGACTGCTTCTGTCTCTGACGGCTCTGAGCTGCATGAGTGGAACTGTTTGTTCTCTGCCCCTAACAAAGGCAGATCTCTGTTCCCAGACACAGGTTGCAGGGTCCTGGTGATGTTGAAGTGCCCGGGGAGAGGTGGAGGAGTTGTCACTAGGCTGAGGTGTGCCGAAGATTTCACACAGAGACCACATGACCTTTACAGGAGAGTCTAGACTAGAAGCAGTTAGGCTGAGAGGTGAGGAAAGCGTTTTCCCACAGAGGGAACAACAAGCGCGTGGGGCGCAATGCGGGGGTGCTCAACACAATGAGAGCCTTAGTCACACGGTAAGCCTCGGAGTGGCAGCATGGCCGGAGCCGGGAGAGTAACGGGCTCGGTTCAGAGTTTGGAATTTATCCTAAGGGCAATGATGGAAAAGCCTTTTGGGGTTTTTGCTTGTTTTCTTTGTCTTTTCGACGTGGTATCGGGAATCACTCGGAGGGCTTCACCCCTGTTAGACAGACCCTCTACCATTAATACACTCGCAGCACTCTTGGAGGGCTGTTTAGAAAGGCTATCAGCACGGTCAGATTGATGCTTCCTGGCTGCTGGGGGAGGAGGTTTAAATGTGGGAGGACACCGCGGTGGTCTAGGTAGAGCCTGTCGTTGGCGGCACGGATAGAGAAAAGAGTGGACTTTGGTTATCCACAACCAAAGGGACAGTTTCAGTTGGCTGGTTAAATGAAATTGTTGGAGGAGGGAATGGAATCAGGCACTTGGGTGGATAATGGTGACTTTATTGAGGCTGTGGGTGCTGGAAGGGGCTTGTCAAGGGGAAATGTGGGGTTTTAAAAAATCCTAATTGGCCGGGAGTTGGTGGCACATGTCTTTAATCCCAGCACTCGGGAGGCAGACGCAGGAGGATCTCTGTGAGTTCGAGGCCAGCCTGGTCTACAGAGCGGGTTCCAGGACAGGTTCCAAAACATCACAGAGAAACCCTGTCTTGAAAAGCCAAAAAAATAAAAATAAAAAAAAATCCTAATTGTGAAAAAGAAAGTCCTAATTTTGAGGTATTTATGAAGATAAACAGGGAGAAGTCTGCCTCCTAAACAACTGGAAATATGAGTCAACTGAAAAATAGAGATAATTCATACAGGAAATCTGCCAAGTAGATTAAAAAAATTTGGAATTATGTAAATGGCCCTCGCCACTCCCAGGAAACAACAGGCATTGGCTGAGAGCCTAAAGGAGAACAATGGGGGGTGTGATCCTGAGGAATCCCACATACATACATACACTAATGGATGATGACCCTAAGTGGGATACTAAGAGGGACTTCCTGCAGAATGCAAGGAAAACAGGGTGGGCAGGGCAGTGCCCTACAAGTTCAGGAGGCACCTCACACATTCAGGAGGCTGCATCCTCCTGTGGCGGGCATCAGATCCCCTGGAACTGGAGTTGTAGATGGTTGTGAGCTGCCGTGTGGGTGCTGGGAACTGAACCTGGGTCCCTTGAAGAGCGGCCTATGCTTCAGCCATTACACCTTATTTCTTTTTTAATATGCACGTATGCATACACCGTATACATTTTAATATGCACACACTGTATATATGTGGAGGCCAGAGGTCAACTTTCAAGTGTTACTCCTCCTACTGTGTAGGTACTGGGTTTGAACTTAGACATCAGGCTTGGTGTCAAGTGCATTTAGCTGCTGAGTCTGGACACTTTTTAGTTTGTTTGTTTGTTTGTTTTTGTTTTTCTCTGTATTGTTTTGGAGGCTGCCCTAGAACTCACTCTGTAGACCAGGCTGGCCTTGAACTCACAGAGATCCGCCTGCCTCTGCCTCCTGAGTGCTGGGATTTGAGGCGTGCGCCACCAATGCCCGGCTTGGAGACTGTTTTTTTAAGGCAAAATCTCGCTGAACGTATTGTTGATGGCTTTGACTGGACTGGACCATGAGCCCTGGAGACTGCTTGTCTCCGCCTCCCGGCACTGGAGTTACTGTGCTGCCGCCGCCACGGGCTTTCCTGTGAGGGCGGAGGATGGAACCGGTGTCCTCGTGCTCAAGTGGCAAACACAGTATCCACTGAGCCATTTCCCTAGTCTCTGATAATAATCCTCTTCCTCTTCCTCCTCCCCCTCCTCCTCTCCTCCCTCCTCCTTCCCCTCTTCCTCCTCCCAGTCTTCCTCCCCCTCCTCCTTATTTTTACTTTTTGTGTATGGATGTTCTGCCCACATGTGTATATCCACATACCACGAGTGTGCACTTTTTGAGGAGGCCGGAAGAGGGCGCTGGATCTGGAGGTAGGGTCGGTTGTGAGCCACCATATGGGTGCTGGGAATTGAACCCTTGCCCTCTGAAAGCCCGCTGAGCCATCCAGCCTGTGATACAAATCTTTAAACACCCCCCCCCCCAGGGCCATAATCATTTCCATGGACGACGATGGCACTGAAGCTGATAGGGCAAAGTCCCTCTCCCCGAAGGAAGAGCAAACCGCGGGGAAGTGATTGGCAGTTGGGCCTGCCTGGCCCCGAAGCCCAGGCTTTCACCCACCACCTCTCCCCAAAGAAGCAAATGCTCACACTTCTCCAGACATCTGCGGAGACTTTTTTGAACTGGCAGCTTTCCCAATTTATCTCAAATTATAGCACTCGTAGCTGCAGCCTGCTCTCATTCCAAGAGAGCTTTGTTCTAAGCCTGGTGAGGCCCCTCCTGGGCTGCCTCTGCGCGCCCCGCCTTCCCCTCCAGCCCCTGGCCTCAGCCTGCCGCCTGCGCCAGCAGATTCCGGGGCTCCTTCCTCGGAAGTCGCCATAGTGGTTTACCAGGCCCTAGCGCGGTGGACGCCATCCGCAGTCTGGACCGTGTGGATCCACTTTAGAGCTCGGCTCAGGGTGCAGGAACCGCACGGACCCCAGGACGCTGAGTTAAGTAACCAGATCCACAGCAAAAGCTCTGAGCCGAGGAACTCGGTTTCCACGAAGGGTTAGCCTGAAATACCTGGTAGGCCAGTCCTTCAAGACGTTGATCCACCCTGGGGTGAAGAGAGGGAGCCAGGGTGCCTCGGGAGTGGGGAGGCACTCTTCAACGGTCAGCACGGATAAGTCACAAAACAAAACGTCTCAAGGAATTTAGTCGTTTCTGTGAGTACGTGTCCTGTGATCTAAACAGAAAACCACTGAGAGCACGCTTTGAGTTTGGCTAACATTTCCTATCTCAGTGGTTGCGGCCCCAGCTGGGTGTAGCATAAGCCTGTAATCCTGGGGAGGCGGAGGAAGAGCCTGGTCTACAAGGTGAGGCTCTCCCCCTCACTTCCCCTCCCCCTCCTCCCTTCCTTCTGTGCTAGGGTTGAACCCAGGGCCTCAAGCATTTGATGCAAGCAAGCTCTCCTACGCTGAGCTAGAGAGCCCCAGTCCTAGACAGATCTCATCTCTAAGAAAAATAAGTTGACGTTCCAAATAGCTGCAGGATAGTATGAATCCCGGCACACCCTTTCTTCGCTTTCAAAGGGCGGATTAGCGCATAGGTCCGTGCTCATTTTCTGTCGCTGTTTTCCTCCTGGCACCGTCTACCTGCCAGCTGGGCAGTGCTGTTTGGGTTAGATCTCACACTTAAACTTAGTTCTGGATGGTAGGCAGCCTGGCCAGGTGACTTTTCATGACAAAATGGAGAATCTGTGCACCGGCCAGCTTCGGACAGCTGTCTGATCTGTCTGATATATGGTTACTTTCACTGTCAAATAATCAGTATTACTCCTTAGAGAGACTGATAGCTTTATCTCAGCTACTCTCAACCTGTGGGTTGAGACCTCTTTGGGGGATGGAATGACACTTTCACAGGGGTCGCCTAACACCATTGGAAAACACCGACATTTACACTATGGTTTATGTAACAGCAGCAAAATTGCCGCTATGACTATGACGTAGCAACGGGGGGGGGTCAGCACAACGGGAGGGGACTGTGTTACAGGGTCGCGGTGTTAGGAAGGTTGAGCCCACAGCTTCATCTCCTCTCAGACCTGCAGCTACCTCTTACAGCTTTGCTCCTCCTCTTAAGAAGCTGTCCCCAGAGAACTTGCTGCAGAAGCTGGCCCAGGACTGCCTCACTTTTAAGCAATTCAAAACTATGTTGCTTTTCTTGGTCCCTTGCAACATTCTTCTTTTATTAGTCAGACTGGCTATGGCTGCTCATTTCCAAAGCCTACTGCCAAACTCATCAATTTCTGTTCCCAACCCTGAGGGATGTGCTTTATTTTTCCTCCCTACTAGAAGAATTATCCCTTATGTGTTTGTGCATATTTTTAAAAAATTTGGCTAACAACTGAAGAGGAAAGAATATTGTTTCTAGAATTTTCTCTCAGTATGGGGTGGGGTAGGAGGAGACTAAGCAATGACTATCTCCCTTTTGTAAGATCCTAACAACAAACCGATGATTGATTCCACCACAGGTCCCTTTAGGGAACTGGTGAGTTTCTTGGGCTTGCTTACAGAGAGCAGGGGTGAGGGGTTTTAACGGGGAGGGCGGGGATATCCAAGCAGTTGTGCTGGGAAGTCATCACCGGGGAGGATGGCTTCCCCAACAGGGACCTTTAGTTTCTCCTCCCTAGCCTGTGCCTTCCCTCAGACCCCTGCCACCCTGCAATTAGGGCAGAATTACTTACAACTGCTGGCTACTCAGGTGAGGGTCCCATGACTGTCCCTGGCCCTATTTCTGTGAACGCACAGTCAACAAGCCTGACTACGGTGACCATTGGCCAGCAGGCACAGTTGAACTCTTGGAGATGCAGGTTGCCCCGCTTGGAGGACAGGCCCATCTAACGGAAATGAACACACACTTTTTTTTTTTGATGATTGCTTCTAATTCACTTCTGGTAAACCTTGGTAGACACTAAATCGACAGCCACACACGCTAGATTCCCACCCAGAATCGCCATCTCATATGGACTTTCCTACTGCGTCCCAGACAGATCTGTGTTTGTTCTGTCTCTGTCTCTGCCACTGGGACTGAACCCAGAAAGTTTAGCAGGCTGGGTACCATAAAGCAACCCTTTCAGCCACTGACATCCTCTTTGAGAGGATAGAGGGGAAATTTAATCTGACACTCCCATCTGATACATAATAATGAGTTATGCAACGTGGAAGGGCTTCCCAACAATCTGTTATCCAAACTGTGCTCGAGATAAAGATTTAGCACTTAGAAATTACTTGCGTTATGTTTATCTGAGCGTGAGTTTGTACGTGTAGGTGCAGTGCCTACAGAAGCCAGAAGATGGGGTTGGTTGGACCCCTGGTACTGGAGCTACAGTCACCTGACATGGGTGCTGGGAATTGAACTCTGGTCCTCTGCCAGAGCAGTGTGAGCTCCTGACCACTGAGCATTTAACCAGATGCTCGTCTAACATGCACAGAGCCCTGGATTCCACTCGGCACACCCAAAACGGGCGTGCTGGCTTGGGAGTTCAAGGCCAGCCTGAGGCAACATGAAACAAACTTTTTTCCCCTATAACACAAACAAACAAACAAACAAACAAACCCTACACTCCAATTTGTGAATCCCACTTTCATTTTTTTACGATTGCATATTGACCATTCTCACTTCCCTCCTCCCCGCCAATCACGTCGGCCCTCCCCCTCCCCGAAGCTCTCTGTTGGAGCCTGGTGGGCTCATCAGAGGGCACACAGCTAAAGATATTGATCCCCCCTCTCCTGGTCCATTGATTGCTGAGAGTTTCCGCTCTGTGTACCCCTCCTCCTTCCTTGGCTGTCTTGCGTGGGTGCAGGGCAGATAACGACGGCTGGTGAGTTAGTGGTTTCAGCACTCGAGTGGAATTTAGACAACAGTATTCCAAATCCTTCGGCCAGTCTTCTGGCCCGTACATACTCCCCACCCTCTCTTCCGCCGCGTTCCGGAGCCTCAGAGAGCTGGTGTAAGTGATCAATCACTTATTTCCTGCATCTTAGGCAGCCACGATTATACTCACCCCTGTTACTGTTGGAAGGGGCTTCTCTGATTGGGGCTGCAAGCATAGTATTTAGAAGACCGTTTGCCGCTATGCAGGGTGACTGGAAACACTTCCTTAATCTCACAATAAAATGACCTCGTACTTTCTGAAACTGAATTCCTGGAGCCCATTTCTTTTTTTTTTTTTTTTTCTTTTTCTTTTTTTAAATTTATTTACTGTGTATAGTGTTCAGTCTGCATGTACACCGGCAGGTCAGAAGAGGGCGCCGGATCTCATTACGATGGTTGCGAGCCACCGTGTGGTTGCTGGGGATTGAACTCAGGACCTCAGGAAAAGCAGCCAGTGCTCTTAACCTCTGAGCCATCTCCCCAGCCAGCCCATTTCGTTTTTAAACTTTCTTTGCGTCTTTCCACCACGCACCTCAATCCCATTCATTTCCCACTCCCCCCCACCCTCCCCCCCACGCAGACAGAGCTTAAGAGAAGAAAGAAAAGATGCCCGGATCTCACGGAAGCTGCACTGTGGCACGGTGAGTTACGCAGTAAACCCTTTGTCCTGTGTCTTCACTGGCAAGTGTTCCTTGCAAGGAGTCCATTGGTCTGCTTCGAGGCCTCTGGCTTCCGCTACACTATCCATGCTGGGCCCTCACTGGGACTCTTCTTGGATATCCTGCAGTGGCCCTGCGGTTTGGAGACCCAGCAGGACGGCTCCCTTCACGGGCTCCGGCAGATCTCAGATGGGGTGGATGTTGGGGCGGGGCCAACCCATAAGTCTGGTTCTGGGCCCCGGTAGTTGCAGGGCTCATCAGCCCGCCACCTCTCTCCCTTGTCCTCACCACAAGGGTGAGCCCTCCAGCGTCGGCCTTGGTGAGTTCTCCCCTTGCGGCTGAGAGCAGGGGTCGGGGCGCAGTTCTGCTTTCCCGTCCTCAGGGTGGGATCTTCCACACCTGTATCTTCAGGGCCGGCTCTCCTGGGCTGTCCAGGCGTGGCCTGGGGGCCACTCTCCTGAGTGCTGCCGCGGATGGGGGCAGGGCCTGCTCTCCTGTTGATGGGTGGGGTGGGGTGGGGTGGGGTGCTGACATACCCTCCCTATGCTGCCACATGGGGACGGCTCTCCCATGCTCACAACTTTGGGGCTGGGTCACCCACAGTTCTGTCGACGGGATTGGCGCTATTGTGCCGCCCCGTGGAGCCCCCCCCCCGCCTTTTTTTTAAGTATGGTGGGAGTGGGGTTTAATGTCATACGAGGTAAGTAAGGGTAACAGAAGCATAGACTGCTGTGTGAGTGTGAGACAGAGGGACAGTTTCCCTGGTGGAGGGATATTTAGTTGAATCGGTGGGCCCTAATGCATTGTAGGCAAATATTTATAGAATATAGTGTATGGAAATCAATGCTCAGACAGGGGTCTCAGCACTGCTTGTGAACATGTATACTTTAGGTCATGAGCAGGGCCTGTGCAGGTTCCTGGCGTATGATGGTGCCTTGTAGGGGAGTAGCAGAGCTAGCCGACAGCTCACAGTGGCGGGTGCAGAGAGCCTGCCAAACTGGGGGTGAGGATGAGGTAACTAACAGGACCTGTTGCATTTCAAGGGACTCAAAGGGGTTTTAAGTGCCTGAAGTTAAAAAAAAAAAAAAAAAAGAAGGAGAATAAGGAAGGCAGGCAGGCATGACAGTGCACGCTTTTAATTCCAGCACTGGGGAGGCAGAGGCAGGTGGATCTCTGAGTTCCAAGGCCAGCCTGATCTACAGAGTGAGTTCAAGGACAGCCAGAGCTACCCAGAGAAACCCTCTCTCCAAACAAACAAACAAACAAACAAACAAACAAAAATAACGAAGCAATAGAAGCTGGGCATGCAACACACACCTTTAATGCTAGGACTCAGGAGGTAGAGACAGAGGAATCAGTGATTTCAAGGCCAGCCAGGGTTACATTGTGAGACCCTATCTTAAAACAAAACAACAACAAAAGGCATGGTAGACCATGCTCTTGGGAGAAGTCGGTGATGACCCAGCAATTCCAACACTGACTATGCGATTTCCCCACTAAAACACCAATCCCTCACAAGAACTAGGGAAATGTCCTAGCATTTATGTGGAAACACAGAAAATATCCAATGTATATTCATTACATAGCCCAAGGAAATTGTGTTGGGTTTGTATCATTGTGACAAAATACCTACAGAAATCATCTTTGAAAAGAAAAGGACTGAAGCTGGGCGGTGGTGGTGCACGTCTTTAATCCCAGCACTCGGGAGGCAGAGGCAGGCGGATCCCTGTGAGTTCGAGGCCAGCCCACAGAGTGAGTTCCAGGACAGTCTCCAAAACAATACAGAGAAACCTTGTCTCGAAAAACCAAAAAAAAAAAAAAAAAAGAAAGAAAGAAAGAAAGAAAGAAAACCTTGAAGAGACGTCCGCTCTCCCTTGCTCCGCTGGCGGGGTTCAGAAAGACACATATTGCACATTCTTACTGATACGGGGAATATAAATGAGTTGATGCCACAGAACGGTGGTCAAGGTGCTTATGAGACCGGGAAGTGAAGCAGGAAGCCGTGGGGGAAGGTTGATGACCCTAATTTAGGAGCAAGAAGCTCTGATGTGCAAGATGGTTATATATGGTGATGTGCTATGTGTTTCAAAAGCTGTGTGATAAACTGTCCTTTTTACTGAACTCACAGAGATCCATCTGCCTCTATGGCCAACTAGTGTGTTATCTCTGCACTCTGATCTTCAGGCAAGCTTTATCTATTAGATCCTATAAACAAAATATCACCACACTAGTCCTTTGAGTCGGTTTTTCCCCCCCTAAACCTAGCATTTACATTTTTCTCAGCAAGGCTAGCAAGTCCCAGAGATTTCTCTGGAGTCATAGGAGCTACGACTACAGGCATGCATTAGATGCCCAGCTTGTCACGAGGGTGCTGGCATCGAAACTCTCAACTGCTAAGCCATCTCACCAGCCCTGAGATGAATTACATGATGAATTCATATATTGAAACATCACATGACACTCTAATACTATGTATAGTTCTTAAGTTTTTCACTTGTCATTCAAAAGGAAAATTAAGGGTGGGGTGTAACTCAACGATGAAACACTTGCATGAGAAACTGAGAAAGAGGAGAGAGAGATAAATGATGATAGATTTTTGATAGATAAATGATATATAAATAGATGAAGACAGATGATAGATAAATAGATAGATGGTAGGTAGATAAATAGATGATAGATAGGTAGATGATAGATCAATAGATAAGATGATAGATGGATGATAGAGATAGATGACAGATAGATATTAGATAGGGAGAGAGAGAGAGAGAGAGAGAGAGAGAGAGAGAGAGAGAGCATGGAGCACACCAAGAATACAGAGTGCTCCCAGCACCCACCTCTTGTGGGTACTTACAGCATTACATCAGCTGGTAATCGCGCTGCTTTCTCTTGCATTCCAGATGGTTCAAAGCCCATGGTTTGAGAAGCAGACAGGTTGCCCTCAGCACATTTTACCAATCATACCTGAGATGGAGGAGTTAGCTGGTATAATCATTCAGTCTGGTTACGCTTCCAGCAGGCAGCATCGGAAAGGTACACGAGGGAAGGTGAGGAATGTTTAGAAAATGGACAAGGCGGGGGTTGGGCCCTGTTAGCCTCTTCTTCCCCAGAGACAGCATTGCCCACATCACCTTTGTGTGTTGTTGGGATGTTGGTTCGTGATTAGATCTCTTCCTAGGCAGGTCGTAAAGGACAGTGGTTTGCCTCTTTCTCTCTCCAACCCTTTGGATAGCATCTCCTTTCTCCCTTCTCTGGGGTGGTGCTCAGGCACTGTTTCTGATCCTCCCAAGCCTCAAGAGTCCCCTGACGAGGTCACCTGACACACCTGCCTGAACTTCCTAGTCTGATCAATCACACTTGGCCCCATCATTTCTCATTCCTCCAGTCTTGCCTTCATCTTGATGTGGGAAAGGAGAGATTCTATCTCACACTGCCTGGGTATCCATAAAGTTGTCTTTCCGGGTATTTATGAGGAGTCTTGAAGATAAAACCGCCTTAGGAGAAATGACCTGTTATGTCAGAATCCCCCAGCTTGAGCCTACATCGTGAGATTCTAGGAAAGGTTCTTATTCTTGGTTTATTAATTTGTCAGGTGGAAGACTTATTTCTTAGGGCAAAGAAGAACATGCCCTGGGACTGAGGGTATATCTATCACAAGGATACTGCCTTGGCAAGCATGAAACCCTGGACAGGACCTTCGGCACTGTACGGGCGTGTGATGGTGCATGCCTCTAACCTCAGAGCTCCAGAGACGGAGGCAGGAGAATAAATTCAAGGCCACCCTCTGCTTGCTACACAGTGGGGAATTCCTGAGAGCCTATATCAAAAATGGGGGAGGGGCTGGAGAGACGACTCATCAGCTTAGAGCACTGGCTGCTCTTTCAGCGGATCTAGGTTTGGTTCCCTGCACCCACGTGATAGCTCACAATCACCCATAACTCCAGTTCCAGATCAGACACGCTCTTCCAACTTCACTCTTCCGTCTTCCACGGGCACTGGGCACACCTGTGGTACACATTCATACAGGCAGGCAAACACATTCATACACATACAAATAAAGTAAAGGCATTTTAAAATTTCTCTTAAAGTTTTTGAAACGGCTGCTAAAATCATATTCATCTAGTTCTGTGTGTATAAAGCAAGTTACTGGATATGCAGATTCATCTTGGATGTCTGCTCAACTGGATTTGGGATCAACTAGACATCCCTGTGAGGGATTTTCTCCATCCCGTTATTTGATGTGATAAGACCCACTTTAAACGGTACCTTCTGGTGGCAGCCCAGATAAAGGAGGTAGACAGAGAAAGCTTTTTGCTTTTGGTCTGCTTGCTGTCACTCTCCATGGCAAGTGCTGCATTCCCCCGAAGTGTCAGCTTCAGGCTTCCAGCGAGCATTGAAGACCAGGGGCTCCTCCCAGCCTGCAGTACCAGATCAGCCAGCCTTGTGGAGATGGCCTCCTGGAAAACCCAGACTGTATCATGTCAGCATGTTAATTCTGTCTGTTCTGTCCCTCTACAACCCTGACTAGTACCCGGGGTATTCCTGGTATAATACCCTTCTCTACAGGCAGGAAATATTTTTGATCAATCTGACTGAATATTTCATTGAGCTTGGCAGCAAAAGAAAAATTCTTCCATAAATTCATACTATTTAGTACGTGATTTATGCATTACTCTCTTAGGGATTTTATGTACCCAAACTTGGTAAATTCTGATTGAACTGATTCTCAGCTGCAAAGAGTCAGGTCCTGGAGGGAACTGGCTTGTAGGCATCCTCACCAGATGTGTTAGCTTGCTGATGTTGTAATGTAACACATGTGTCAGTCAACTTAAAAGGGGGAAATTTATTTGTTTGTTCGTTTGATTGATTTTTTTATGCTCATAGTTACAGGGGTTGGTTCTGTTGCTGTGGGGCCTGTGGAGTATATCATGTGATGAAGATCTCACTCTATGGTTGGGAAACCCAGAGAGGAAGAGGAGAGTCTATTACCCCTCTGTCACTTTCAAGGGCACAACCCTAGTGACTGGGAAGTCTCCCTAGGTGTGGTTCATGCTGCCCTGACCAGCTCTTGACATTGCTAAGTTGGACTAAGCCTCCAACGTGTGACACTTGGGAAAACATTCCAGATCCAGACTGTAGCGTTGGGTGAGACACTAGTTATATAGAGTACCCTGCTACTTCTAAGATGCAGATGGTGTTTTATGGTTTTTGATCTATTCTTCCCTATGGTGTTGGCGTGCAGAGATGTGTGCATCTTCATGGGCACTGAATATTAGAAGAGAAAATGGGGTGAAATAGAACCCATTCATCAGCTGCATGGAGACCACGCCATAAACAATATTCCATGGAAGATGAATTAGGCAATTAGGAGAAATGCACGTGAAAAAATTAATATTACAACAGCACGTTAGACTTACTTTTCTATTTCTGACTACATTTTCTGAATCTATTTTTCAAAGCTTTGATGGCTATTTTGGTTGTCAACTTAAACCCCCAAAATGGTCGAGCACACATGAGGGACTGTTGCTTAATTAAATCATTTGAAATGGGAAGATCTACTTCTAATTTGGATCTTTGAGGTGGGAAGACATAACCTTTAACCCAGATCTTCAGAGTTACTAATACCCGGCCTCTAACGTTGGCCACGCCTTCTGCTGGAAGCCTACCGTGAAGGCCATGGAAGCAGGGAGATTTTGCTGTTTGCCTGCTCGTTATTTCTCTTGGTGACAAGTCTATTCCTTCATTGGCTTTGGCGGTTACTTCTTTGGGATTCCAACATGTACTGAAGACCAGCTGAGGTGTCCAACCTTAAGGACCTGACAGCTATTGGATTCTTGGACCTACCACTCACAGGCAGCCATTGTTGGAGTAGCTGGACCCCAGCTTGTAAGTCATTTTAATAAGCATATATATAATTAATACATAATATATGATAAATAACAAATATATGATGAATAAATACATAAAATTAAATTATATATTCAGTTTAAAAATATATAGTGAGATTCATCCTATAAGTTCTGTTATTCTAGAGAACCCTGACTAATACAGATTTTGGTACCAGAAGTGGGGTATTGACTGACAGACCTGACTATGTTTTGGGGAGGGTTGTGGAAGGGCTTTGAAACTTTGGGCTAGGAGAGCCATTGAGTATTGGGGGCTTTTCTGGCTATTCTGTACGACCTTGAAAGATCAGAATGTCAACAGAATTGCAGATGATGGAGGCCTGGCTTGTGAAATTTCACAGGAAACTTTAAGCTATCAGGATCCTTTGCTATTTTTGAGTTAAAAATGTGTGGTTACGGTTAGCTCAGGCTGAAGAATCAACTGTGATTAACGAGACCAGAGCCACTGAAGTAAAACGTTTGAGTTGCTGGTGCAGTTGCTGCTGGTCAAGCTGGGGACAAGAAACTGATGGTGATGAAGACACCAGCATTACTAAGGTGAAATCTCCTGGGAAGTGTTTCCTCTGAGTTCACACACAGACGCTGTGCTCTAGATGTTTGGTACTGTAATAGTCGCCCAGGTGGTCTTTTTTTGTTTTGCTTTGTTTTTTTGAGACAGGGTTTCTCTGTAGCTTTGGAGGCTGTCCTGGAACTTGCATTGTAGACCAGGCTGGCCTCAAACTCACAGAGATCCGCCTGCCTCTGCCTCCCGAGTGCTGGGACTAAAGGTGTGCACCACCAGGTACTGGTTTTGAAGGCATGAAGGGGTCATGGAGAGCGGCTGAGGCTTGCTGTTGTGTAGCAGGGCTGGAGTCCCTGAAGAAACACAGGAAGACGCTTTTGGTGAAATCGCAGCCCAGTTGCAGCAAGGGACTCTAGCATTTTGTAGGTCCCACCAAGATAGCAGCAGCTGTGGAGTGGAGTCTGCCTGAGCCTAGAAGACAAGCTTTGTCTACTGCATAGTGCAAAGCCAGAGAAGCGACCCAAGCCCTTTGGAGAGCCCCCCAAAATCATGAGTGAGTTTGGGTTTGCTTTGATTTGATTATGGTTATGCCCTGGTTCTTCTGTCTTGAAGTAAGAAAATATTTAACTTATTTTTTCTTTTATAGGAACCCACAGCTGAGAGACATTATACTTTAAAAGACTTTGGGTTTAAAAAGAGACTGAGTTTTTAAGTGTTTGAATTTTTAAAGGCCATGAAACTGTTTAAGTTTGTAAAATGTTTCATATTGTGGATGAACAAGAAAGAAAAGGTTGTGACTTGATGGTGATGTGTTTGTGTTTCAAGTTGACAAGGGGTCGGTTGTGCTGGCTAGTTTTATGTCAACTTGACACAAGCTAAAGTCGTCCGAGAGGAGGGAACCTTAATTAAGAAAATGCCTCAGTAAGTTTAGGTTGTGAGCAAACCTGTGGAGCATTTTCTTAATTGGTGATTGATTGGGGGAGGGCCCAGCCTTTTGTGGGTGGTGCCACACCAGGGCTGGTGGGTTTTTTTTTTTTGTTGTTGTTCTATAGAAAGCGGGCTGAGCAAGCTTGGGTGAGTAAGCCCCTAAACAGTGTCCCTCTACATCAGCTCCTGCCTCTAGGTTCCTGGCCAGCTTGAGTTGATGTCCTGATCCCCTCAGTGATGGACTGGGAGTGTAAGCTGAATAAACCCCTTCCTCCCCTCCTGGCTTTTAATCAAGGTGCATTACTACAGCAGTAGTAACCCCAACTAGGATAAGATGTTACAGCTACCGTTCTTTCCTTTCTTTCAACATGGTTATAGAACAGTATTTGGTACGGGGCTGGAAATGTAGCTCAGCTGCTTGAGTTCTAGTCTAGTATGCACAAACCCCTGAGTACAGTTCCCAGTGCTGTGTGAACAAGATGTGGCGTTAGATGATATGACCCTCTCCCTTAGCAGGTTGAGGCAGGAGGTTCTGAAGTTCGAGGTCATCCTTGACTACAAGGGGATTTTGAGGCCAGTCTGGACCCTGTGTCCATAAGTAAGTAAGTAAATGTAAAGATGATAAGGCTGGGTGTTGGTGGCCTACGCCTTTAATCCCAGCACTTGGGAAGTAGAGGAAGGCGGATCTCTTTGATCTCTTTCCTCTGATGGATTTAAAGAAAATATTACAGAATACTTGGATACTTTTACTGGAAAAAAAATGAGCAACAAAGGAGCATTGTCGAGTTTCATGTGTGTGGAAATTTGATGGAACTGCAGCGGGGTTGGTTAGTTGCAGAGAACCTCTGGGTAGAGGTATTTACCTGTGACTTTGTGTTTGTCTCTCAGTTGTGAGTCAAATGCTTGATCTTATCAACTGTCTAAGTCGGCGTTCTATGGCTGTGCAGGGACACCACGGTCATGGCAACTCTTCTAAAGGACAACATTTAATTGGGGCTGGCTCACAGTTTCAGAGGTTTAGTCCTTTATCCTTTTGGTGGGGTGTGGCAGCGTGCAGGCATGGTGCTGGAGAAGGAGCTGAGAGTTCTATATCCAGATTCACAGGCAGCAGGGAGAGAGACACTGGGGCTGGCTTTGGCGTTTGAAACCCTAAAGCCCAGCCCTGGGGACACACTCCCTCTAATAAGTCCACACCTACTTCAAACCACACCTGCTTCAAAAAGGCTGCACCTCCTAACTCCTTCTCAGTTAGTGCCGCTTCCTGGTGACCAAGCATCTACTCATCACCAAAACCACTTCACTGGAAGGAGCCACTCACAAGGCACCGACCGGAGCCACCAATGATCTTACGCGCACAACGGACACTGCTGTCTCTCGTGACCTCTCTGCTACATTTACTTAGGGACTCTACTTTCCTCCAGAAGTTCCATTTATCTCCACGGAATATAATAAACTACACTCTCTAGTCTCTCTCTGGAGTAAGTGGGGCTGCTTGCCTAGAGTGTTGACTGCTGGAAGCTGAGGCGTGTTTTCTGCTAGTGTGTGATGGGAAGACTTCAGTCCCCTGAGTAACTACTCCAGGGCCTCCCCTCCCCTCCCAGCTGACTGCAGTGGAGTATGACATGAATAAGAAATGAAGCTTGCTGGTGCTCTACACGGATGTTTGGGCGTGCTGTTGGTCACAACGGAAAGCGGTGCCCGGTACTCCTTGCCTCCTTTGGTGGTGCTCTTTTGCCCCATCTCGGTCTCATTCCCGTGTCCTACCTTTGTTTTCCTGTGCTCTGCTATTCTTTGAACTTTGCCCTGACTGCTCATGTATTAGAGGCTTGCTCTCCAGCAGGTAGGCCTTAGGACACGAGTGGATTATGAAGATTAACCTCACTGGTGGACCGAGCCATTGATGGAGTCACAGCTCGGAGGTGTTATTGATGGATAGGTGGTGGGGTCCAGCAGGACAAAGTGGGCCTCTGAGGTGTGGCTTGGGAGAGTGCATCTTGGTCCTGATGCCGTTTTCTCCTTCTGTCTGCTTTCTGGTGGTGAGGAGGTAGTTTCCCCTCACAGTGACATTCCACCGTGTTTCTGCCTTTTTCTGAGCCAGCAGTGGAGTCAGATAACCGTAGACTAAAATTGTGACTTTCAATTGTTTCCCTAAGGTATTTTGAGTGACGCAAAACTAACATGAGCACCTTTACTCATTCCTTAAATATTTCACATAAGTTCCCATAGGCCACCCTTTCCTTTCTCAGCAGACTCCTATCTTATCTGGTTTTTGATATGGTAAGAGTGCAACAGTAGACGCATGTCTTTTTTCCATGGTGCTGATTGCATGTATGTGAGGTTGCACCTGCACACATGCATGCCTGTGGAGTCCTGACATCGTTTCTGCTGTCTCCTCCATTGCTTTCCACCGCCTGTAGTCAGCAGTGTCTCTTGCTGCACCTGGAGCCTGAAGATTCGTCAGTTCCTGGCAGCCAGCTTGTTCTAGAGAGCCCCTGCCTCTGCCTGTCACGGATGGACCCGATGCCGTGTCCACCCTGCTTTTACATGCGATCATGTCACACAGCATGTGCTTTGCCACCTGGGTCATCTCCCGTACACATGTTATGGTTTAGATACAGTTTTTACTGTCTGTATGTTAAGGTTTAGATAGTTTTTACTGTCTGTATGTTAAGGTTTAGATAGTTTTTACTATCTGTATGCTGAACCTATTTTTTGTTTTAAACTGAGCTTCTTGAGGCTAGTCATTCTTTCATTCTTTTTGTTTTTTCATCAACAGGGCTTCTGTGTAGTCCTGGCTGTCCTGGGACTTTCTTTATAGACCAGGCTGGCCTCGAATTAAGAGCCACCTGCCTCGGCCTCCTGGATGCTGGGATTAATGGTGTTCACCATCATGCTTGGCTCTCATGAGGTTTTGTTTGTAATTTTAAAAACCTTTATTTTTTTCACCCCCCCCCACTACCTACTAAATTGAGAGTTCCTTTGTTGGACTATAGAAACTCATTTACTCAAGACTATTTATAGACTTAAGATAGATTTTAAGATATACATGTGTTTATAGGAGCTCTCCATATATCTACATATCTTTCTATACCTATAGAAATAGATATATAGAGATATGTAGATATGTATAGATATGAATATATGGATAAATAGATGATATATTAGAAGTGTGCTCTGAAGACCCATGTGTAAAAGGCCGAGTTCCAGTTGAGGGCCTTTGAGTTTTGCAGAATAGGGCATCACTTGGGGCTAGAGAGAGGTTAAAGCCCTTGGTGTTCCTGTAGAGGGACCCAGGCTCAGGCTCCACCTCCCACATGGCCACCTATAAACACCTACAGCCCCAGTTCTGTGGCGTCCCTGGGCCCTCACTCAGACCTCCTTGGCACCAGGCATGAAGCTGATGGTACACAGCCACACCTTCACACAGAGCCACTTCCCAAATTCTTTATAAAGTGCTTCACTCTCAACCAGTTGGCTGAAGATGTGCGCACATTTATGTTTTGTGTATCCGTTTGTGCACAGGAAGGGGGGCTTGCCTTTTGAAACAGCCCAAAGGGTCATGCGACCTTGAGGAAAACAAGTCTCATCTCTCCTTGCCACTTCAGGTTGTAGTCACCTTCAGCAGGTTACAACAGCGCGCGCCCAGGTGCCAGCAGTTACAAGCTAGTGAAATAACCAGTGTGGGCAGTGAAAACGTCTTGCTATTTGGAATACGTCTGCTGCTGCTGCTGCAAAGGCAGAGGCGCCATTTTTTCTGCAAAGATTCTCTCACACTTGCCAAATAAACGGTATATTCTTCTGAACGTCGGTATCTTGAAGGCTTGGAGGTGCACAGTTCATGACTATTGCTTAGCTAGTGAAAACTTTTAAAGTTTTTCTTGAAAAAAAAAAAAAGAAAACCAAAAACAAACAACCAGCCAAGCCAAAACTTCAGAGAACCCAAAAGAATTCAGTGAGGCGGGCCTAACAGATTGTCCTAGAACGCTTAGTTCACCTTCCAACAGGTTAGGGACTTGTTGGCTGGGTTGCAAAAGCGAAGGGAATACCTCTAATTAGTGCTCTGCCTCCCTCAGAATGCTGATGCTCCTTAAAAGGGAGATTTAGAAGACCCCTCTGGGGGGTGGGGGTGGGGTATCTTATCGACCGTCTGAAGAGTCGGCCGGCGTCTCACAGGATGTTTCTCTTGTGCGACTGCAATCTGGACAAGCCAGGCCTGTTCCACAAGGCAGAAGGGTCCAAAGTAGTCCAAATCCTGGGGGGCTCCTTTAAGAAACCATTGACCCGGCCCAACGGGGTGGCTACACCTGAGGCTCTCTCCGGGTGACCACCAGGCACCCCCTCCCCCCAGCTGCGGGCCCGTTTAGCATCCTGAACCCGGCTGCCGGCGTCCCCTCTCCCCTCCGGTGAGGACTGGGCATCCGCGGGGGCGCTCTTTCTTAGCGGGTGCCTTCGACAGTTAGGAAGGAGGACATGGAGTTTTCTGGCCAACCAGTGACGGGCGGAGGAGAGAGGGGAGATAGACAACACACAGAGAGGAGAGAGACAGAGGGGAGACAGAGAGAGGAGAGAGAGGGAAGAAAGAGGGGGAGAGAGAGAGGAGAGACACAGAGGGCAGGCACACAGACACAGATAGACAAACACAGACACACAGAGAGAGGAGAGAGAGGGAAGAGGGAGAGAGGGAGAGAGAGAGAGAGGAGAGACACAGAGAGAGACAGAGAGAGATGGAGGGAGGGAGAGGGAGGGGTGGGGGGCCTGTACCACCTTAAAGGGCCTAGCCAGGCATGCCTAGCGCTCGGGTCTCGCAGAGTTCGGCCGCCACCATATTTGGAGCGTGCCTACTTTGGGGCGGGAACCTCCTCGGGAGCGATTAGGTCACCGCTTGGGGGTGGGAGGTGACCTTGTATGGCTCTTGGCACCCGACAACAGCGGGGGCCCTGTCTCTGCCGCACCCCCTCCCCAACCTCCCCCTCCCCAGCCCCGGTGCAGGCAGGTCTCACCGGTCCCAGCGAGCCGCCCGCCCGCCCGCCCGCTCGCCCATCGGCTCGCCCATCGGCTCGCCCAGCCGCTCTCCAGGCAGGCCGGCCGGCCGGCAGGCAGGCAGAGGCGGGAAAGCCGCGCGCCTGCGCCGTGGGAGCCGAGGCCGGAGGCGAGAAAGCGGGGAGCGGGGCGGAGGGGGCCGTAGGAGCCGGGCGGCGTGCAGGGCGGGCGGGCGAGCGGGCGGCGTGTGACGCGGGGACGCCGCCGCCGCCGCGCGCTCCCAGCGTCGCCCCGGTTTTGACGCACACGGCACCAAACTGTGAGTTTCGGGGGGTCTCGGTTTTCGGTCGGGGGTCCGCCGAGGCCGCCTCCCACCTCCCGCGCTCCCCCCCTCCCCAGGCTGGGTCTCGGGGCGGCCCGGGCCGAGGCGGTGGCGGGGAGGAGGGCGGAGGGGGTTGGCGGGAGGAGTTGCGGGGTGGAGGGACACACGCGCACACACACACACACACACACCCGGGCCCGCCGGGCGCTCGCGCGCGCCCGGGGCCGCTCCGCCCGAGCCTGGCTCCCGACCCTCGGGAAGGACGCGCTCGCTCCGCCGCACACGCTAAGATGGCGGCGGCGGCCGGGGCCGAGGAGGCGGAGTTGCTGCTGTCGCTGCTGCTGCTGTCGCTGTCGCTGCTCCAGCGGCACAAGGAGCCCGGGCCGTGTTGTCCCGGAGGCGGTGGCGGCGGCGGCGGCGGCGGCCGAGGGGGGCCGCAGGGAGCGGCGGAACCTTAGGTGAGCGGCGCCGGCCGCCGCGGGGCGGGATTCGGCGGCGGACGGGCTGGGCGAGCGGGCGGGGGGGGGGGAAGGAAAGGTTGGTTTTCCGCTCCGGCGGCGGCGGCGGCGGCGGATCCGGTGTCGGACACAAAGGGGCCGAGCCGGGCTGTAGACCCGGGGCGGGCGGGTGTGTGTGTGTGGGTTTTGTTTAGTCACATGCAGCGGAGCAGCCAGTGAGCGGTAGCGGGAAAAAGGAGGAGGAGGGGTGGGCGCCGAGACCCGGAGGCCCCGGGCGAGCCTGGCGGTCGCCATTGTAACGCCCCGAGTTAACGGGGGCGGCCCGAGGGCGAGCGGAGTGCTGGATGCGGGGCTCCCGGAGCTCCGGCGTTGAAAGTGTCCACACCCCTGCCCGCCCCTGACTTTGGGACGAGATCACGCAGCCCTCACCCCCACACACCCCGCCCCAACCCTTCTCCCCACTGGCCTGCAACGTCTCGTGCCGCTCAGTGCCTGGGAAGTAACTCCAAGAGGTAAAAACAGAACAAAACAAGAGGAAAAAGAAAGAGAGAGAGAGAGAGAGAGAGAGAGAGAGAGAGAGAGAGAGAGAGAGAGAGAGAGAGAGAGACAGACAGACAGACAGACAGAGAGAGAGAGACAGAGAGAGAGAGAGAATTCACTGGAAGTGTGTGGGTCGCCAGGAGACTGGTGGGTATCCAGCTTAAAGCTCTTTGCCTCTCCAGGTCTTGATCCCTTGGCCTTTGTGTCCCTGGGAGCTTAACCTCTCTGCCCGCGGAAAAAAAAGCAGGTGTTGCTCCGTCCACCTCTCCCGTGAAGGAGAAGATGAGTTGCCCCGGGCCCTCCCTTCCCCGAGGTCGGAAACTTAGGTGCTGTCTCTGGTCCCGAGACTTCCACAGACGACTCTCTCGTGTCGGGATCCGTCGTCCGCGGTTTAGCGACCTTAGTGGAAGAGTTCCCTTCGACCGCCTTTAAGTAATGCTGACTTGAAATGTCGTGGTTGCAAAACTTTTTTTAAATATATATATACATATATATATATATATAGTCGCTTTCAGTTTCTACGTGATAAACTCAACGAGGGGAGGGGGGATGCTCACAGCTCTGGGGGTTGGGGTGGGCTGGGGAAGCGCCCCCCCCAACGATGGTCTTGTTCTGTATTGTTACAAGTTCAGTTTTCCACAGAAGTAGCCAAACACCCATCATGTGTCTGTTCTGGCCAGCCCTGATGCCAAATTTAACTCAATCTGGGGTCGGTGGGGGGTGGGGGTGGGATGGGGTGGTGTGTGTGTGTGTGTGTGTGTGTGTGTGTGTGTGTGTGTGTGTTAGATTTGCCTTAATTGTGCCCCACGAAGGGAAGCATTTCAGAGCCTAAACTATTAAAGTACGCCCAAAGCAAGGAAACCTGCTTCGGTGCCCCAGGTTAGCATCTGGGGAATGTGATGTCAGCCCTGCTGTGTTTAGGGTTAGGCTTGGTGAGACACTGAGGTTCTTTAGCGAAGTTAAGGCTCAGCGCTGATATGGAGGTTTGCGGACCATGGATGCCTGGCTGGTACCACTGCAGTGATTTGTATATTGTTGTTAAAAAACAAGACAAAACGGTGACTGTAAGTTTTACGTCATGCATTGATTGTATTGGATATTGAAGCGTGTATTTCAAAAGAGCTGGCGCCTTGTATCTGCCATTAATGTCATTAGCTGAAGGGATATTTGAACACATTTAGATCATTAACGTGGATTTGAACTTACTTAAAACTTTGGTTTTCCCTGTTTCTTTCCAGTTGTGTGTTTTCCCTTAGCATTCTTTCTCATACGTAACAGCTAACAGGTGCACTGCTGGCCCGCAGTTTTACCAGAGGCAGAGCTCTAAGCTACTGTTCTGACCGTTCTCTTAGCAATAGGTCGAGCATGATGAGTAAGCGGGGTAAAGGAAGATGGTCCTTCCACTCCTATCCTATTCCTGGTTTTGCTAGCAACTGGTAATGCTTTTAAAAACAAAGGAATTAGTGAGGGTTCCCATTAATTACGTAGTGTCATTAGTGAGACTGCCTGTGACAATAAATGTAATGTTGGAGCAGTGTTGCTTGTATATGAATGTTGAGGTTTTTCCCAAAGCAGACTTTGACTCAGAAATGTAAAAATTACAAACAAAACCCAAAAAAACATGTGTTTGACAATTCTTGGAAAGTTTGAGATAACTGCCATTATTGCTAGAAATTGCTAAGAAATGAAATAGGTGCTGAAAACCTTTCAGTTTGTACTGTTTGGTTGGATAAATAAATATGCTTCTTAGACTACTATTTAAAATGACCTTTTAAATGACTACTGCTAGTACAAGTTTTTGGAAATGCAACAAGTGGTAAAATCATCTCTGGTGGGAGCTCACGGTGATTTTTTTTTGTGTGTGTGTTTGCCAACTTTACAAAAACAGTTGGAATTGTTGTTTAGGCTTGTAAGGGTTGTTTCAAGTACGTTTTTTTTTTTTTTTTTTTTTTTTGGTTTTTCAAGACAGGGTTTCTCTGTGGCTTTGGAGGCTGTCCTAGAATTCGCTCGGCAGACCAGGCTGGTCTCGAACTCACAGTGATCCGCCTGCCTCTGCCTCCCGAGTGCTGGGATTAAAGGCGTGCCTTTTAAGTGACGTTTTCTCCCCCCTCCGCCCCAAGAGGGTTGAAAGGCTGGTTCAGATTTCTAACCCCTAGTGTAGTCTTGTGGTGGCCAGGGTTGCTTCCTGGGTATTTGTGATTGTAAAGTGACTGTCCCTTGCACGCCTTCAGGGCTTCCCAGGTGTTTTAGTTTAAGTCCCAGGTGAGTTTGAGTTAAAGTGAGACTGATGGGTATCAGAAGTACTAAAGAACAACTAACTAGAGAAAATGGTGGTGTGCCTGTCATGCCAAAGACACGGTTCTGTAGGATTAGTAGTTTGCACTTTTTTTTTTTCTTTTTGGTTTTTCGAGACAGGGTTTCTCTGTATTGTTTTGGAGGCTGTCCTGGAACTAGCTCTTGTAGACCAGGCTGTCCTGGAACTCACAGAGATCCGCCTGCCTTTGCCTCCCGGAGTTCTGGGATTAAAGGCGTGCGCCACCACCGCCTGGCAGTAGTTTGCACTCTTACAGTTAGTTCTGCAGGGTTAGTAGTTTGCACTCCTGTTACAGTTCTGTAGTTAGTAGTTTGCACTCCTTACAGTTAGTTCTGCAGGGTTAGTAGTTTGCACTCCTCTTACAGTTAGTTCTGTAGTTAGTAGTTTGCACTCCTTACAGTTAGTTCTGCAGGGTTAGTAGTTTGCACTCCTCTTACAGTGTGGCTCTGGGAGAACTCAAGTGTTGCTTGTCCTAGAGAACTATCTCAGGGCTGCTTTCCGGGCAGACACATGGGAAAGGGTTTGGCGTGTAGTAAGTGTAGACATGGCCTGTTGGATTGTCCCATCTGAATTTGTAGAAAAAAATTTTAGCAGTCTTTATAGAAAATTAAAAGGAAAAAATTTAAATTGGTGGCTTTGTAAAATCAAGTATTGAAGTGAATGGTGGATGTTATAATTTGGATATTCATAGGTCTTAATGTTTCTCTGCATTTATCTGGTATAGAGATGTATTTTGTACCTGGAAAATCTGTGTAGACGTTGAGCAGTTTATGAGGTGCTGTTTGTTATTGGAGCTAAGTAGGAGGAGACAGCTAGCTGCTTTTAATAGTGCCAGTTAGGCCATCGAATTGGGGGTTTTTAAGCTGGCTTACCCTGCTGGCTGGCTGAAGTATCTCTCCCCCTCTCTCACAAACAAGTGCCTCATGAGATCCAGAGGGCAGAACATCACCTTTGGGTTGAATCTTCTAATGGGGAGTGGAGTCCTTGTGAAAGGGTGTTTTCTTGTGTCTCGAGGCCTCAGTTTTTCTCAGCTCTCAAGGCTGACCTGTAGGGTTGCTTCTTGTTTGAACTTAACCTGACTCTTGGGTGATGATGGGTTGCCTGCTTCTGTGTTTTTAAATTGAAGATCTCCAAGATTAGAGACTTGCCACACTTGTAACCCTCTCATTGCTGTAGCTAAGGAAGGATTGTGAATTTGAGGCTGACCTGGGTATAGATACAGCGAGACCTTTGGCCACTCTACCTTCCTAGAAACCCTCTCCCAGTTGATTGATATTAACAACAAACAAACAAAAAACCCCAAAAGTCCTGTGAGGTAACTGTAGCTCTCCAGGAGAGCAAAGGCTGGGGTTCCAAGAGGAAAAGAATGACTTTCTTAGGTTGGGGGGAGGGAGGCTGGGGTAGGGCTACTTTTTCTTAAGGAATTGCCTCTGTGCTAATCTTTGACTTTTCTATCTGCAGGGAATCAGTCAGGATTCTTGGGCTGTTTTGTGAGTAAAAGTGCAGATAAGCGATTTATTCCAGGAAACTCAATTCATAGTTTAGATTGTGGGAGAATTGAAGTTGATTAGAGTGATACATAAGATTTATGTATTACACCTCTCAGCATATGTCATTCATTTATGTACAGTGTTAGAAAACCAAGGTGGGTGAGTCTTGAGAGTAAAGTACTGTTGACCAAACATGCTTACCTGTATTGTGTCATTTACTGAATTTTTAAAATTCTGTGGCTTTTTTGTTTGTGTTTCTTGTTTCTCTAAATAGCTTTGGATGTTTTGGAACTCACTATATAGACCAGGCTGGCCCAGAATCACAGGGATCCATCTTCCTTCCAAGTGCTGGGATTAAAGGTGTTTAACTAACCACTTCTGTTTCAGTTACTTTGTGATTTTTCTTTTTGGTTTTTCGAGACAGGGTTTCTCTGTATTGTTTTGGAGGCTGTCCTGGAACTCGCTCTGTAGACCAGGCTGGCCTCAAACTCACAGAGATCCGCTTGCCTCTGTCTCCCGAGTTCTGGGATTAAAGGCGTGCGCCACCAATGCCCAGCCACTTTGTGATTTTTTAAAGGTTACTATTTTAATCTTCTTCCAAAGTGTTTATTTGCAAACACACATATACATGCATTTTTATCAATTTCCTAAAAGTGTTAGATATAATTGGTACTTTCAGACCACCTTTAATTGGAGAGGAAGGGTGATCTCAATTTGTTTGCAAATGCTGGAGTTGGGCCTGATTTCATTTGCTAATGCTGACAGATACAAAGTGTGCGTGTAAGCGTGCATACATATCCATAGTTGAGGCAGGAAAGGATAAAGTTTAGAAATAGGAGCCTTCAGGTGAAAGTGGCAATGTTCAAATTTAGCAGTGTGGGCACCACGGAAGTGGATATGACTGCAGTACCATCTTAGAATTCTATCAAGTTAGCTTCCTGGCCCATAATTCCTAGTAAATGTTGCCTTATAGTAAATGGTAGCTATTGTCATTGTTTACTCTTCCTACAAAGACTCAAACTTTTCACCTGAGGCCGTTTTAGAATTGTTTGCTTCTGTAAATGTCACCTTTTTAAGGCTATAGCTGAGAATGTTCAAAGGACTGTTAGACCAGGCATAAAAGAGTATGTACTTACTCTGGTTACAGTTCAGTGTGCTCCACTCACAGCTGGAAGAGGATGAGCAAGTGCATTTTAGTGTTGACGCCTTTGTTTACAGCAGTCTGAACTTCATTGCTGTCCTTTAAAGTTTTGCTCACGTGGCAGTGACCGGGAGAGGAGAGAAGAAGGGGAATTGGTTCTGTGCGTTTGCATGCAGTCCTAGGCAATAGTAAGGAGGCAGCCAGAGAGATGGCTCATGGGTGCCTGCTGTGCAAGCATGGGGACCCCAGGGTGGATTCTCAGTGTGCTTGTGAGAGCCAGCCGAGGCATGTGAGTGAAACCCCTAGGCTGGTCCAGACATAATCCTTGTAGCTCGTGGGTCTTGAGTTCTGGTTTAGTGAGACATGCTGGCCTCTGGCCTCCGTGTACATGTGCATGCATACCCAGTGTAATACCATCACCCCCTAGACAAAACAAGCAAGAGGCAGGAAATGTGATCTTTTCATTGGGTTTTTTAAATATCTGGGAATAGATCATTTCCTTTGTTTCCTTTTTCCCTGCATGTGTTTGATATAATGTTATTTTCCCCCTCATTAATATTCTGGTCTTTCCCTATCACAAACACAAGGAGATGTGTAAACATGAAATATTGCTTCATTTATGTTTAAAAGTTGTTTTCAGCAATGTAAAAATTTAGGGAAAGTCCCCCATCTCTCTTTGGGACAGGGTCTTGTATAGTTCATGCGGCCCTCAGTTCTTTGTCTAGTTGAGGTGATCTTGATCTTGCTGCCACCTCCCAAGTGCTGGAAATACAGACTTGCATCATTCCTCACTTGAAAAGCTACCCCTGATCCTAGCATTATCATACAGTGATGGCATTAACATGAAATTAAATTGTCTGCATGTGTTTTTGTAATGGGAATATGTTTCCTTCTACATATGAGGAAGTGCAGCAGACTTAGAGACCTTCAGCACCACATTATGAGGTTCACAACTGCCTGGAACTCAGGTGCCCGGGAATCATGTGCCCTCCTGGACTGTGGGTACTGCACGCACATGGTGCTTGTACATACACTGAGGTTCACACACACAGACAGTTTTTAAGTCCTCCCCATCCCCAATTTCAGCACTTTTCTGTGGCCAGGAAGATCTCTGTGGGTTCCAGGCTAGCCTGGGCTATACAACGAAAGCCCATATTTCAAAAAATGAGAAAGGACATTTTCTGCACTGAGAAAGGTGTTTCGTTGTGAGTCCCTGTCAGATGTATCACACTAGGTTCGCTGTTTGTGACCTTGGTGATGGCATACGTGTTTTCCTTTGCAGGGATGGGAAGAGTGAGTCTTGTGTCCTTGTCTGCCCTGTGAGCTGGAAGGAGGAAGACGGTAGTTGGTGTGATGCTTTTCATTTCCCTCTGGTGTGATTTGTGCCTGACTGGAGCGTAGTCCCTCAGACTTCCTGACAGGGAGCGCTGTAGTGGGTAGGGTTAGCACCTAGAAGTTTGTTTAGAGTATAGAGATTTGAATTGCCTTCACAGATAACAGCTGTCTGCTTGCTTTTCAGTATAGTAAGTATAGCCAAAAGTGTGTGGATTGCCTCCTTACATAGATGCCTTTTAGAAACTTTAATAATAGCCTGTAGATTAACTTTGAGGTTTTTCAGGCTGCTTAGTAATGTATTTGAGGATTTCTTACTGTAATTATGGAAGTAGTAATAAATTGTGCTTGTTTTTACAGTTAAATACCCACTTCTTAAGTAAAAGGGTTTGTTAACCTGTAAATAAGTAGAGTGTTACCTTATAGGCTGTGCACACCTGTCTGCATGGCTAAAGCCTGCAGAGGAGGCTTTACAGCTGAGAAGTGAGATGGGGATGCTGGCCAGCAGTGACACTGGCCTGTGCTCCTAGCACTTGGGAGGTGGGACCATAACAATTGCCATTGAAGGTCTGGCTACAGTGTTAATGAGGCCAGCCTGGGCTATGTGACAGCCTGCCTCAACCTGCCTCTCTACCCCTCACCTCCACAGAAAGAAGAAAAAGAGAAGTGTAATTGTTCATTGTGATTTTGACTTAGTGTTTGAATTTTCGCCCTTCTGTTGGAACCAGTAGTTACATCACTGTTACTCATAATGCTAAGCAGTGGAATCCTTATTGTAAAAGATTAAATTGGTGGTTTGGAGAGAAAAAACTTCTTTTCCCCTGAAATCTGAAGGACTTAGAGTTGTAAAGATATATAGTAAAAATAAGTAGTTTACATTTTATTATACCTAGTTTTGAAGACTGGATGTGTTTTGTATAGTCTGTAGAAATTGCCATGAAAAGATTTTATTATTAACATTTAGATTATGAATGTGTTTGAGCTAATGAATAAAAATTTGTATTCCATGTGATGAATTTTGTTTTTTTTAATAAGTGTGTCTAATGTGAGAATTTGCATTGTTGTCTTGTAGATATGGCAACTGTATCTGCAGGATTTTCTTAGGTTAGTAGGACTAACATACAATTGGGTAGATTAGACATTGAAAAAACTATTACGATCTCAAAATGTTGAGATTTTATTAAAAAAAACTGGATTTAGGAATTCACAAAACAGTAGGATGTTATTGAAGTCTTAGGAATTGATTTGTGTGTAAACTTGGGTATGTTTTATGGCACTGTGTGCGATGACCATTTGTGAATTTGTTTTTGTTTTCAGGAACATTCTGTTTGAGTACATGCCCCCGCTTTTCATGTCTTTTTTATCTTTTTTAAGCCTCTTGAAACTTTATATTTAAAACAAAATCACAAACATGTTTCTCACTACAGTATGTGGTATGCTATATTTTCCAGTGTGGCCACTGCTTTAAAGCTGAGTACGTCACACTTTGAATTGTACGCGAGCCTGAGCCCCCTACCTTGACCAGCAGGCAGGAGACCCAACAGAAAAACCACAATAGCCAAGCAGAATAAATACAGAGCATATCTGTAAACACGAGAGTTGAATATGATAACATCATTAAAAGTGATAGTTCATAGATGAAATCTGCCAATCACATGTTTTTAAACCTGGAGTGATACGATAAGTTTACATATCTGTTATGTATACAAAATGTTTTTTTACATCAAGTGGAATTTAAAAAAATTTAAGCAGGATGGAAATGCAGACTAAAAAATTAATTTTCTCTAGAGTAAATCCAACAGTTTCTCTTATGAACTAATTGTTAAAAACCTGGAGTAATTAACAAAACCAGAAGATGCACCCGTACCACAGTTGGTCCTCATTATACAGTTATACAGTTGACTTAGCGTCTCAGGATCAGTAGGAATGCTCCAAAGAGCTGATGATTCGTCAGATGACTTGGAGGCCACTTCAGTGTACACGCGGCTGACGTAAAGTAAGTTGAGTGTTGTGGTGGATTAATCAGTGAAGCCGCTTTGTAGAGATAACGTTCTACCTAAGTATTGAAGAGTGCTGTGGATAACGAGACTGATCAGGGAGACACGGATGTTAAAATCACAGTGGTGGGAATTACAGGGTGCACACATTTTCCTTGACAAGTGAATTTTAAAATAAGCTTGGTAAGATTGCAGTATGAACTGGAGGAGTCTGAAGTTTGCCTTGGAAATTTGAAGTAAACGTTTCACTGATAGTTGATTGGCCAGAATTCCATGAGAAAAAGTAGGAAAGCATGTAGCTAGACTGCTTGGGGAGTGAAAGGGCCTGGCAGAGCTATCTGCTTGGTGGGGGCTTGAGGAGGAAGGGTGGGCCATGACTTTTGTCTTCAAAGTGTTGCCCTCCCATCCCTCTGTAGACCTCGCTGACCTCACCTTCACAGAGATCTGCCTGTCTCTGCTTCCCAAGGTGTGCAGAAGATGGATTTTTAAAAAAGTAACATGAAATATTGAGGCTCCTAATTGTGTAGTAAAGAGCTAAATAAAAACGAAACCACTTGGTGCTGAAGAAATGGTGTAGTGGGTATGCAGGTGTGAGGATTTGGGCTTGTTGAAAGCTGAGTTTATATTTATAACCTTTGCTCCTCCATGTGTGGCAGTGGGGGTGGGGTGGGAGGTTGATCCTGGGAGCTCCTTCACAGGCCAGCGTAAGTCTGGCTGCACTAGCCAGCTGCACATCTGCAGCCTCCAGGGGCACGCACACCTGTGAATAAACACTGAGCTCAAGCACTCATACACCACACACAGTGGAACATCGTTACTGTTTTCTGCAGTTCAGCAATTTACTTGATGATAAAGTTCATGTATGAGTTACAGGTCTTACGATACATATATCTACTCAGTGATTTGAGCTTTTGTTAGGTTTGTTGTAAGAACATTGGAGGCCAGGTCTACATAGTGCGTTCTGGGACAGTCAGGGCCACAGAGAGACCTTTCTCAAAATCCAAGAAAGTTATGTTGTAATGTAATGGATGGATTTTGATTGTATAACTAGTCATAGTGTAAGAGATAATAGATATAAAAACAGTCAATAATTAGGGTTAATTACCTGGACTATCAGTTTCTGTTATTAAGTAGGTACATGTTTTAAAAACTTGGAACATTTGGAGAGGCCCTCATGCTTGGCAGGCAAGTGCTCTGTCTATGAGCTATACCTTATGCTCAACATTAGGGGGAAGTGCTTGAAGATTTAGCGCCCTAGCTGGTACATGTTTTTATAGTTTATGTGATTTATCTTTACTAGAATTTAAGGGCTCCGTAATGAATATGTTATGTTTTATAACATCTAGAAGTTTATAATGTATAGAAGATCATTCTTGAAATGGAATTAGGAAAAACATGAACATTGCAACAGTAATAAAATTTAAATATCTTTCTGCTTTTAAAAGAATTATTAAAGAATTAAACAGTTCAGAAAATTTGGAGTAAATGAAATTTTACAGTTTTAAGGTAGTAATGTGTTAGTTTTGAAATAAATTGACATTTTAGCCATTTTAACAGTTAATATTAGCTTACAGTTTGTGGAAACTTGGGAGAATAGCCACATTTGACTGTCTTGGTATCAATCATCCCTTAAAGCAAAAGATGTTTCCCTTGCTGGCAAGTGGGAACTGGACTTTTCATCTGTATTTCTCAGATTGGGAGTTTGTGTAGATAGGATGGATGAGGAGAGGAGACAGCGGAAAACAGCTGTCATGGTGTGGGTGCAGGAAGTGAGGGCTGCTTTCTGGAAACCCCACTCACTCCTCTAAAGCAGATGGTCCAGAGTTTATGCCTCTGGCTCCTGAGCTTCGGGAGTAGGGCCACTGTGGTGTGTGTCCTCTGGCCATGGGTATCTGTAAATTGGACTGTAATGAAAAATGGCTCCGTGCAGGAGCAGGCAGCAGCGGAAAGGAGACCGGGACTTACACAGATGTTGTAAACACTCCCCGTCTACAGGAGTCCTCGCATAGGTTAGCAGTGCTGTAGAAACTGTACAGCCAGCACTCTAGTAGACACACCCCTGTCTGCCTGCCTTCTGGTTGCCTTGCTTTCCAAGCCTGGCTTACCAGTTTTCCTTCCACACATAGTTACCGAAGACCTAACCGGTATTGAGTACTGCTCCTCATCATTGAAAATTTGCTGGGTTTGGTGGGTTTTTTTGGCTTGTTTAAGACAGGATCTCACTCTGGCTGCAAATCAGAGCTCCACTTGCCTCCTAAACTGGAATTAAAGGCTTGTGTTGCTTGTTGTATTTTTGGTTTTGTTTTTTGAGACAGGGTTTTTCTGTATTGTTGTGGAGGCTATCCTGGAACTCCGCTCTGTAGACTAGGCTGGCCTCAAACTCACAGAGACCTGTCTGCCTCTGCCTCAGCCTCCCATGAGAATGGTGATAGAAAACTAAGAGAGTGACCCTGAAGTAAAGCCTAGCAACAAGTAGTGACTAACACTCGGTGGTAGGGGCCTGTGCCTGGTCATGAGTTGCCTGAAGGTACCATGGAAAGAACTTTCTAAAAGCCTGTAGAGCAAGCAACACTTGGGGAATCTTTGTCTTCAAATTTCTTTTTTTTTCCCATTTAAAAAATTTTATTTTTCATTTTACATGTGCCAGTTCCCCCTCTTCCCCCATGTCCTACCTCTCCCCCTTCCCACTCTCCATCCTCTCCTCAGAGGGGGTAAGACCTCCCTTGGGGAGTCAACAAAGTCTGGCATAGTAAGTAGAGTCAGGACACCACGCTGACTCCCCTCCCCCAATCAAAGTTGAACAAGGTATCCAGCCATAGGGAATGGTCTCCAGGAAGTTAGTTTATGTGCTCAGGATGGGCCCTGGTGCCACTGCCAGGTCCCTGCCCCAACAGATGAAGCCACATAGCTGTCACCCACATTCAGAGGGCCTAGTTCAGTCCCATGCAGGTTCCCCAGCTGTCAGTCCATACTCCCTGAGGGTTAGTTTTAGTTTTTCGAGTTAGGGTTTCTCTGTAACAGCCCCAACAGTCCTGGAACTCATTTTGTAGACCAGGCTGGCCTCGAACTCCCTGAGATCCTCCTGTTTCTGCCTCCCGAGTGCTGGGATTACAGGCGTGCTCCACCACTGCCCGGCCCCTATCATGCTCTTGACTCCTTGTTCATATGATCCCTACTCCCTTTCTTCGCTGAACTCCAGGAGATCAGCCTGGTGCTTGGAAATCAATTACTGGATGTAGGTTCTATGAAGACAATTAGGGTAGTCTCTGATCTGATTACAGGGGAAGGCCCGTTCAGTTACCTCTCCCCTGTTGCTTGGAGTCTTAGCTGGGGTCATCCTTGTGGATTCCCGAGGATTTCTCTAGTACCAGATTTCTCCCTAACCCCATAATGGCTCCCTCTATCAAGGTATCTTTTATTGCTCCGTCCCTTCCCCAGTTGGTTTTCTTAATCCCTCATGCTCCCATCCCCTCCTTCCTCCCCTCCTCCCCCAGTTCCTTTCTTAGACTGAACTGGAAGCCTGTGTGAATGATGAGAACTAGGCAGAGCTCAGGTTAAGGGTGTGCTCCTAAACTCGGGGAGGATGACTATGCGTTGGATTAGAACTCAACACCAGCCTGTTTTCTCCTCTCAGTCCTGTCAGGAGCAAGACTGGAGACTCCATCCCTTTACAGAAAACTGGTGTGAGAGAGGAAAAGCAACGCCTCAGCTGATAACAGAAGACGACCCAGGTAACCGCTCAGACAATTCCTAAGTGACTGGAGCCCTGCTCCTAGACTGAGGACCACCAAATACTTGAGAATAAGCCAGAAACGATGATCGCGGGGGAGAAGCAGTGCGAGCAGACGCGAGTGTTAGCTGTACTTTCAGCCGTGTGAAAGGGCGGGCAGTGCTTAGAAAGCAAGGAGGGAGGCTCTTACAAGTTGAGAGTAGGAGACTATAGGGTGAAAGGGGCACTGGACATTTAGTGGAAGGTTTGGTAGTGAGGATCTTTTTGTTTTGTTTTGTTTTTTCAAGACAGGGTTTCTCTGTATTGCTTTGGATGCTGTCCTGGAACTCACTCTGTAGACCAGGCTGGTCTTGAACTCACAGAGATCCACCTACCTCTGCCTCCTGAGTGCTGGGATTAAAGGCGTGCGCCACCACCGCCCGGCTAACGGAGTTCAGAATCTTAATAGGAGGTTGGATGATAAAGTTAAATCTTCCATAAAGGATCAAAGTGGATGTAAAGTGGAGGAAATAAAATCAGAACACACTTGGAGGTTGAGCCTGGAAAAAACAATTACAGACCAGAAAACTGGTTGGTGGTTGAGCAGGAGCTGAGTTTTACATGGCAAGGGAATCCTGATGGAGGCACACACTGTGGTATAGGGTGGCCGAAGCAGGATTGTGAATTTGGCTAGCCTGGGCTGTGGAACTAGCTCAAGTTCAACCTGGGTGGTGTAGCAACACAATGTCTCAAAAATTGAAAGAAAAGGGGGAGGCTTGGAGGATGGAGGGATTGGGCTGGGCTGTAGCTCGATGATGGAGCACATGCCTAGCATGCCCAAGCCTCTGGGTTCAATCTCAGGAAAACACACACACCTTACAGAATGGTGAGCATAGTGTTTGAAAACATGTCCATGTTGAAGTTTTAGACACAGAAACAAGGGAAGGTCATAGTGGTGATAGAAAGGGTTATGAATCAGCACTGGGAAATTATTGATAATGGGATGATGCTTTCAAAGTTCTGAAGAAAGCTATTATTGTACGTCACTCATTTGCATGTTGCTAACTTAGCACACATGAGAGGAGCTTTAAAATCCCAACACTGTTGAGAGTCTTCAGTTCAGATGCAGTGTACTTTAGGAAGTTACTGAAAGGCACGTGCTGCTTAGGAAGTGATGAATAAACTAGAGGAGGAATGACCCCCATATTAGAAATGGCTGAATTTAGAATTCCTGGAATGGGGGTAGAGGGAGAACCCAGGATGCAAGGGTTTGAAGAGTAACCAGTTTAAATTGGTATGTCATCGGGCAAACTAGAGCTCCAGTTATTTCAAGACTTACTTTCAAGAGACAGAAAGACCGAGAGCGTGACAGAGAGAGAGTGTGTGTGTGTGAGAGAGAGAGACAGACAGAGAGAGAGAGAGAGACAGAGACAGACAGAGAGAGAGAGAGAGAGACCATACCTTCAGAAGCCGAGGCTTACATACTCTTAGAGTTGGAATTAGAGACACTTTTGAGCCACTCAATGTAGGTGTTGGGCACTGAACTTGGGTTTTCTAAAAGAAGTGTTTTCTGCTGAGCCTCTGTCCAGCTCCTGGAAGCAGAACTTTTGCAGATTTCAGAGGGTTTTTTTTTGTTTGTTTTGAATATTTAAGTGGAATTTACTAATAGAGCATTAGGTGCCTTAAAAGTTTTGAGTTTAGAAGCTCTAGATTTCAGAATTTTGAATGAGGGGTGTTTGACCAGATGTTTCATAGGAGGAGAGTCATATCATATTAGCTGTTGTACTTGTCTTATGTCAGTTAGAATAATGCTCTCAAGTTTCATCCGTGTTCTGTATGACATGTATGTAATTAACTTTTTGGAGACTAACAGTATTTTATTACATATACTTATGTATAATCTTTATCCATTTGTCCATTAATGGACAGTTGAGTTGCTTCCATGGTGTGAGTATTGTGGATAATGTTATAGATATGGGTGTGCAGGTACATGAAGCTCTGCTTTGAATTCTTTTACCTATACATTTGCTAATCAAATGCTAATTTTATTAAACTTCTCAAGGTTGACCAGAACGGTCACACCTTTTTCTATGGCTGACAGTGTACCAAGAGTCCCAGTTTCTCTGTGTCCTCACCAGTGCTGCTTTTGCGTTCTGTTTCTTTTTATAGTTATCCTATTGATTGGGGGATGGAGAGGGGGTGTGGGGTTATATCTCAGTATGGTTTGTAGTTGGAAGTTTTTCTCTGTCTTGTTGGGTCCCACCGGACTGGTTTCTCTCCCACCTGCTAGGTACTGTAGCTGCTTATGAAATAGCACTCAGAGGCTAATACTAAGTATGGTTTGGCCAATGGCTTAGGCATATTATTGGCTAGCTCTCTCTTATAAATTAACCCATTTCTATTAATCTATGTATTGACATGAGGCTGTGGCTTACTGGTAATGCTCCTGCATGTTACTCCTTTGGTGACTACATGGTGTCTCCTGACTCTGCCTTCTTTCTCTCCGTAACTCTGTTTAAATTTCCTTCCTGGTTATATTTTGTCTGGCTATTGGCTGAAACAGCTTTATTCATCAACCAATAAAAGCAATGCATATTTGGAGCATACAGAAGGACTTCCTGTATCAATGGTTTTGATCTGTAATTATCTGTAATATATGATATTGAACATCTTATTGTTGGTTCATGTTCTATTTGTCTTTTGAGAATTAGGTTTTCAAGTCCTTTATCCTTAAAAAAAATTAGGTCCTTGGTTATTTGTTGTTATATATCTTCTATGTAGTTTGATAGTAACTCCCTATTATTAAATCATTGTTTCCAATGAGATGCAGGAGTCTTGAGGGATGACGTCTTGTCTGTCTGTGTTTAGGAGTTTGTGTTTTTAAATTGTATGTTTGACTTTTATCCATTTTGAGTTAATTTTTGTGTGTGGTGTGAACTGTTTGTCTTTGATTTGCATGTGAATGTTAGACTTTGCCAAAATCATTTCTTGGAGAGATGTTTTCCCCATTGTGTATTCTTGGTACCTTTATGAAAAACCATTTGACCTTATATTAGCATTTCTTTCTGGGTTGTTTTGCTCCATTGGTTTTCATGGATTTGTCATTTTAACTGTTCTAAAACCAGGAAGTTTCACGTGTTGTTGAAGATTGTCTTGGCTCTTTGGGGTCCCAGATTACATTCAAGTAGCTATTTCTTTTTCTACAAAACTGTCATGGGTTAGACAGGGATTGCTTCCATTGTAGATTGGGTTAGGTGATCTTGCCATTTTAACTTCATGTGTTTGTGTCTTCAGTGTCAGTAATCCTTTCTTATTTTCATAGTACACTTTTCTTTTCTTGGTTAATTCCTAAATATTTTTTAGTGCTATTACGGTGAAGTTGTTTTCTCAGTTTTTAATATTTTTGGATCATCGAAGTTGTGTATATACATAACCAGTGTTTTTAATGTGTTGACTTTGTATCATGTTATATTGCTCAATTTGTTAATTAGCAACAGGATTTTATTTTGGACTCTGTAGGGTGGTGTTCTTTTGGAATCATCATATCATCCATAGGCAAATACAATTTTCCCTTTTCTTTCTGAATTGGATGCATTTTATTACTTGCCAAATTGTTTTACACGCAGATTTCTGGGGCTGCTTTGGGTGGGAGTAAGACTCGGGAGTTCTGTTTTGTTCCTGGTCTTAAAGAGAACACTTTCAGTCTTTGACTCGTGTGTTTTCTGTGGGCTTTTCACCCGTGTAATCATTCAAGCCTGTGGTCTGTGGGCAGCAAGTGTCCAGAATAAATGTGAATGTTGCCATAAATGTTTGTAGGTGACAGCAGCACGCTACAGCGTCAAAAGGTTGAATACCCCTCAATTGTATAGTTCTAGTTAGGTTGAAGTGGTTTCCATATTTAGTTTTATAATAAAGTGATGCTGAGTTTGATTGGGTGGCTTTTGTACATCAACTGAGATAAAGCTGTGACGACTGCCCCTGCTGTTGATTTCTTAATTGCTCTCAGGAATATGACTCACTTGGTGGAAGTATGCAGTTCTTTAATATGCTATGGGATTTGTTTTGTTAATACTTGACTTGAGCTATTCACACCCTTTATTAGAGATACTAGATTAGCCTTTGTCTTGATAAGGTTTCAAGATAATCTTGACCTCATAGAATGAGTTTGAGGTATTCTTCAGTTCTTTGGAAGAATTTGACTCTTAAGTGTTTGGTAGAATTCTCTAGAGGAGATGTCTAGTCTTGGACTTTTCTTAGTTGGAAAAAATTAAAGACTTACAAAAATTTTCATATATTTAGGTATTTTGCCACATGTATGTTTGTGAACCATAAGGCCAAAGGGTGCCAGACCCCCTGAACTGGAGGCAGGTGGTTGTGAGCCACTGTGTGTGCTGGGAGTTGTCCCTGGGTCCTCTGCAGGACCAAGTGCTTTGGGTCACATCTCTAGCCCCTTGGTTGGACATTTTTAATTACTACATCTGTGTCATTCATGTCTCTGTGGACCAAACTGTTTGGCGGGAATATTTTGGTCTATGACTTTAGAGGTTTTCAGTCTGCCAGCCCACCAAGTTCACGACAGTGGTTTGTGGCAGGAACTAGGGGCCTGTATGTTTTCAAAGGCCCACTGCATGTGGCCCGCTTCTCCTGCCAGGTAGGCTCCCTCCACATAATAAAGGTTTCATAGCAGGGGACCAAGTCTTCAAGCATGGGGGAGTCATTTTAGATTCAAACCATAGTAACATCTAATCTTCATTAGTTATGGGGTTTTCCTTTTCAGTTCAATGACATGTGCTTGCCATTTTCTGTAGGTACCTCATGACATGTTTTTAATGGCTTTAACATTTTTGAGGAGTATTGGTTGGCTGCATTAGGACATCTCTGTTGGGATGCGTTTTCTCAGGGTTAGGATGTAGCGGGGCCTCAGGAAGATTATTTGACAGTTGAGTCTTCTCCCTAACCTGCGTGAGCAGTGCTTCCTGCTCGTTTCCTCTTTCCTGTGTCCCTTCCCTGGTGCCCGTCTGTAACTCTTCTATATGTGTGTGTCACTCAGGACCTCCTCAGAGAGCCCAGGACAGTCTGTCCACCAATGGTCTGTCTGTAACTCTTCTATATGTGTGCTTCACTCAGGACCTCCTCAGAGAGCCCAGGACAGTCTGTCCACCAACCGCCCCCTCCAAAGTTGAGTGGTTATAAAAATGTACAGAAATTGTTTCATACTTTGTAAATCTGGAACTATGGACTTGTCACTGTTTCTGCCCCACAGCTTCAGATCAGCACTCAGGTCACCACAGTTGGTCTCCAGTCTTTCTTGCTTCATACTAATAGTAGTTTAGGATTTCTGGTCTCAGCCTCTCCGTAGGGATAGAACCCCCAACATCAGAGCCCTGTCCTGGTGAACTGACTGACTCAGTGAAGCCGGTGATGCTATCTGTTGTTGAGTAGATTTCTTTATTTCCTAGTGTTAATGTTTATTTTTTTAGTTCTTGAAAATGTGAACTAGATTCTGAGTTTTACTTGATTTTATTTCAATACATGTTGGGTGTAGTCAGGCTTTTCTTTGGGCCACCAGCTCACCAAAAATAAAAAAATACAAAACCAGAGACTTATTAAATTACGGACACTCAGCCTATAGCTTAGACTTGTCCCACTGGCTCTTATAACTTCAGTTGACCCAGTTCTGTTCATCTTGGTGTTCCATGTGACTGCTGGCCTTACCGCTCCTCCTCTGTGTGTTCCCTCTGCATTTGGCTGGCAACTCCACCTTCCTCACGGCATTCTCTCGACCATGAAGTTCCACCTAGCTCTCCTGCCTAGCTGTTGGCCGTGCAGCTTTTTATCACACTCATCACAGCCATACATTCTTACCTAGTGTACAAATATCCCACAACAGTTGGGATTCCAGAATTTGAATCTCTTGCTCAGTCTGTATTGCCTTGATTTTAAAAAACTGTGCCAACCACGCAGTGGTGGCACACACCTTTAATCCCAGTACTTGGGAGGCAGAAGCAGGCATATATATATCTCTCTTAGTTCGAGGCCAGCCTGTTCTACGAAGCAAGTTTCAGGACAACCAGGGCTGCAGAGAGAAACCCTGTCTCAAAAAACAAACCTAAACAAAAAAGAAAAACCAAAAACTGTGCCAGCCAGTTGCAGTACTAAACTGAAATACGGAAGTTTAGGTCCCTAATTTGTTCACATTGTAGGTAAGAAAATATACAAGCAAAGCATTCCCTGCTTTAGAATTATCTAGGGTTCACAATTGAGTGACCTAATTGATAGAACCCATTTGACACAGCTGGTGGGACTAAAAACCAGACTGCCAGGATATGCATGAGCTCCATGTAAGGCCTTTGCAAAGTTAAATGTGGTAGGTCAGTGAAGGGGACAGTTTTAGGTCAACATATGGGAAAGCTGGAAAGCTGCGCGCATGGGTGGGTACCCTGGGAACTGAGGAGGTTTAGAATGGTGTATGTGTGGAACAGTCAAGAAAGTGATGTGTGTGTTTAGGATATCCACTATAACGTGACCACTGCGTTCTTGGAGGGACAGAATCAGACACTAGTAAGTCTGAAAATGCAGTTTACAGTTGGAGGAATCTAGGTTGAGAATTGGAAAAAGTGTGGCCTCCACCTTGAGAATGTTAAATTAAAAGTAATAAATTGCCTTTGGTAGGGAGGAGATTATTGATTTTGGGAAAGACAATACTAAGTTTAAGAACTGGTAGAAATGGATTTTTGGTGAGTCCATTTTTAGTGGATAATTAGTAGTAAAAGTGTTATATTACATTGAGGCAGAATGTTGATTCCTAAGAGTCTCTAGTGGTGTTTAACATACTCTTTATACTTAGTTCCTGCTAGCTGTTAACCACATTTATCATAGGTGTATTCTATGTCATTCTATTACCATAACCTTTATTTTGGTGTGGACACAATATTAGACAAACACTGACTTGTCCTAGAAGTATGTTTCATTAATAAATACTCAACCCTCCTAATAACTGGGTTCTGCCTGATGAATTTAACAAACCCTATATTAAAGGTATTTGGGGGAAATTGTGTTTGTTTAAGCTTGTCCAAATTTGTCTTTGTCTTACTGTCACTCTCAGTAATGTAACACCTGTGTCCATTGGATTTACATGGTATTCATTTTTAGATGTACTATAACAGTGATTTAGATACATGGAAGAAGTTACATAGGTTGCACACAAAGATTATGTCATTTTATATAAGGGATCTGACTGGCTGCAAGATTTTAATATCTTGAAGGGTGTCAGAACTAACTGCCCATAGTCTGAATTATCATTGCTCTGTTATTAAAATCAATGAAAATAAGTTACATAAAATGTTTTAAGAACTACAAATTCTGTTTCCTTAAATATATATGTGTGTGTGTATATATATGTATATATATAGGATGTATGAGTGTGTGTATATATGCATATATGTATAGGATGTATGAGTGTGTGTGTGTGTACCGTGTGTACAGCGTCCACAGATATCACAAGAGGGCATCAGAAGTTCTGGAGTTACAAAAAGCAGATGGTGCCCCGTGGGTTCTGGAAGCCAAACCTTGCTCCTCTGCAAGAACAGCAAGTGCCTAGAACCACTGAGCCATTGGTTCCTCCAGCACCTGCATTTTTAAGTTTCTTGCTGGGATAGATTATTGCTCCGCTTGAATGAGTATTTTATTGAGCACTAAATTAGTTGTTGAAAAGTTTTAGATGTTTTGTGAAGAAAATAAGTTTATAGTTTTAACTTAAAACAGTATATTATACAGTTTTTCATACTTGAAACAAAAAACTAAATGATGGTTTTTACATGTATTCTTTTAGGCTTGATTTAATTTTGGATGAGATTATTCTTGCATCGAGATGTTAATAAGCCAAAATTTAGGTAAGTAGACCACTTTATTAAATGTCAAATGTCAAACTAGGAATAATAAATAATTTATATTTTGAAAGCATGCCTATGAATCTAGAATTAAGGAGTTTTAGAATTTTGCAATATGCTGTATTAACTTTTTGACTGACTTGTTTCAGTTGATTTATTTAGTAGGAGTAAATAAGCAACCATAAAATGGTGAAACTGTAGTTGGTATTTTTTATTTTTTACTCTTTGGGGGCCCACCACCCAGCTCCCAAATAAACACTTGGAGACTTATTCTAACTTATGAATGCCTGGCCTTAGGTTGGCTTGTTTCTAAAGCCAGTTTTTCCAACTTAAATTATCCTGTTTTTCTTTAACTACTTTTTGCCCCTGGGCCTCTTACCTTTCTTGGTTCTATATATCTTTCTTTCCTTCTTGCTCTATGGGTGGCTGGCCCGTGTCATCCTCCTCTTCTCTCTCTCCATTTCTTCTCCTATTTATCCCCTCCCCCAGTCCTGCCTGTCCTTTCTCCTTCCTAGGGATTGGCCTTTCAGCTCTTTATTAGACCAGGTGTTTTAGGCAGGCAGCGTAACACAGCTTCACAGAGTTCAACAAACGTTCCACAGCATAAACAACTGTAGTACATCTTAAACTAATATCCCACAACAGGAAGCAATGTTGGTTTTCTTTCTTTAGTATTGAGGCTGAAGCTTACAGGCTCCTAGTGTTACCGTAACATGTTTAAAAGTCTGATTGGTGTTGGCTTAGCCTCTGTTACTGATCTCTCACTGGCTAGTGCAAGATGAGTTGGCTGCTTTATTTTCTCTGTAGTAAAGAGAATATAGCTCTCTTCTGTGGATTTAACGTTATTTCCTTTAACAAAGAGTGTAAGCCAAGTCTTCTGTGTGTTACCGTGATGTTCAGAGCCTGTGTATTTAGTCACACGTTTGCATGTGTGTGGAGGCCAGGGGTTGACATCAGGTGTCCCTCATTTATTTACTGAGGAGAGACTCTCCATGGGCCTTGTCTGCTGGCCAGCTTGCCAAAGGGACTCATTCCTCATGCTTGCACAGAAGCACTCTGATTCACTGCTACGTCTCCTCAGTCCCATAAATGACTTTTCTGATGTCTCATTCTGACTGGTCTTCTAGAGATTGGTGATTTTTAACCAGGTTAATTTTATTTTGTGTCTGATATGTGAAAGAATGCTTTTCAAATTGTAAGCTTTTTAAATTGATAAAAACACAGTATCAGTAAGTAAACATGGCTTTAAAATACAGAGTGAAAAAGACCAACACCTTGGTCAGTTGTGGGTGTCTTGAAGTAGAGAAGAAACTTGCACTGGACTCTAAGGTCCTGAGAGTATTCCAGTTGCTAGTTAAATATGCAGTGCCTATTTGAATACAGGTCTGGCTTATTTGAAATTCCTTGGGACTTGGATATGTACTTTTCTTTTTTGTCATACAATAATTAACTTTGAGTGGTACATGAACTTTAAAGCACTGAATTGATGACTATATTGCAATTTACATTGAACCACTCATCTAGATAAAGATACAGAACATTTTGTTATCTAGAAAAGTTCTGCTAAGGTAAGCTTTGCTAAATTTCATTAGTCTGGTTTTAATTTTTGAACTTGCTGTACATAGAATTATATGGTTTGTACCATTTTTTAAGTCTTATGTTGGTGTTTTTTATTTATATTGTGAGAATACCATTTTTTATTGAGTCATATTTTCTTGTATGAATGTACCATATTGTTTGTATGTTCTGTTCGTAAACTTTTGTTCTCAGTTGCCAGTACGTCCCCTCTACTCTTGTCCCTTTTCTGTTCCCTACCAGTAGCAGAAGAACATATAAGCTTTCTGTATTAGGATACATAATTACTTAACCGTGCCCACATGCATTACCAGTGATGTTTACACTAGTTTCAGCCTTCTGAAACAGTCATCGTGTCTTGGGTTGTTTCATAAACTTGGAGACAGGCCTGGCCTTATGTAGTAGGTTGTTGTCTGAGTCATTGATTCTATTGCTGTGAAGTGACATCTTGATTAAGGCAACTTATAAAAGAAAGCATTTAATTTGGGGCACACAGTTTCAGAGGGTTGGTCCATGGTCATCATGAGGGTGTCAATGGAGAAAGAGACAGAAGCTGTGTAATCTAGAGCTGGATGCTTCTGACTGCTGTAGCTTAGGCAGCTTGCCATCGTCCCTTTTGTTTTATCATTGTAAACATTTATATCACACACACACGCACGCGCACGACTTATTTATAAAATATAAAACATTTTAAATTTTCTTAATGTCTGAAATACATACACACACATACCCTCAATGATTTAAAATATAAAGCATTTTAAGTTTTTTTTCCCTTAATGTCTGAAATTTGGCTAGTTGAGGTTGGCTGTTATGGTCACCTGGGGGTTTTATGCCTGAAACTAGATTGCCTTCTAGCAAGTCCAAAGCAAAGAAGAGGTTTTCCTCACTGGGATCAATTTGTTTCTTCTCTCATTGCAGCTTCTGCAATAAAGGCTGACTGCAGAGTAAGACACACACACACACACACACACACACACACACACACACACACACACACACACACACGCACGCCACCCCAGTGTTTGTTCTTCTAAAAGGTTTTTTGGTTTTGCTGTTGAACATGTAACCTCTATTAACTTGTGTTTCTTTATGGATGCAAAGCGTGTGGTCTTCTTGTTGACACTGATTTGCACACCTCTAACTCCTTGATTTGCACATCTTTGGATTTTAGACTTGGATTTTCTCTTGGGGTTCTTTAGGTACCCCTCATTTTCAGATTCTTCCTCGAGCGTGGCCCTGAAGAAAAGAACTGTTTTCATTGGTTGGAGGTGGAAAAGGTTGGGCAGAGGGAGGCTTGCACCAAAATTTGAATTTTACAAGTTATTTTGTAAAGGTTTCGTTTAACTGGGTATTCACGTTGCCAAATTTATTGGCATTTTATTTCTTTGGTTTTGAGATAAGGTCTCACTGTGTGGCCTAGGTGGCCTCAGACTTGGTGTTGTCTTCCTGCCTCGTCTGACTGTGTGCTGGAGTTACAGGCATGCACCATCATGCCTGACTTACTCAACATTCCTCAGTGTGTTTATATTGTACTAAAGCATAGGAATTTATTATTTGAATTGTTTCCTGTTTTTTTTTAATTGCTTAAACTTATTTTGAACTCCCCAAAGAATAATGTGGTGAAAGTCTTCATTCTGATCTGTAATTATTTCATTTTTATAGATAATGTCATGAGGTTCAGAATATGGCCAGGTGGATGATTGGATTGCAAAGCTAGAACCAAGGTATTTTTGAGAAGACCGATAGAGTGGATGTTTGACATCCAGTAGGGCTTCTAGCTAGTCTTGAGTACAGTGGGCCTCCCTACCACTTGACTATTGGTCTGTAAAATGTTTTTAATTATCAGTTGGTTAATTTAATGTTATAGGAATTTGTTATTGTAGCTAGATTGTCTTTAGTCCATCCTTGGTAAGTAAGCCCCAGTTAAATGCTTTCTTTTATCAGAGTTGCCATGGTTGTGGTGTCTCTTCACAGCAGTAGAACAGTGACCAAGACACATGGCAAGAGAAAAGATGCAAAATATTGACACCCTATAGACCATCCTCTGCAGCTTCAAAGGTTTTTATAGTTTGGATTCTCTGATTTAAAATTAAGACTATGGTAAGCTTAGATTTGCTAATTTTTAAAAGATTTTATTTTATGTGTATGGGTATTTTTCCTATACGTGTGTGTGTGTGTGTGTTTGTGTGTCTGCACACCATGTGTATCCCTGGTGCCCACAGAAGAGGGCATGGGATCCCTTAAGGGGAGCAAGAGTTCTGGATGGTTGTGAGCCACCATGTGGGTGCTAAAAAACAAATCTTTGTCCTCTGCAAGAACATCCAGGACTCTTAACTGCTGTGTTGTATCTTCAGCCCTTAGATTTTTTTTAACTGCTGTATTGTATCTTCAGCCCTTAGATTTTTTTAAAATTTTATATTTTTGAGACCATCTCACTAAGTAACCCTGGATGGCTTGAAACTGGGTACATAGATCAGATAGATAGGCTCTTAACTCACAAACCCTCCTGATACCCAGGCCTATGTCATTTAACATTTATTTTTCAGTACCAGGCATTGTTTTAGTCTTTGTTTTGTAGCTAATGGATGGAGATTGTTATACCACTTTCATAGCAGTAAAATAGATGTGAAATAAAGTTTTTAAAATGGAGAGACAGACGCAGATGGATCTGTGAGTTACAGGACAGCCAGGGCTACATGGTGCTCTGTGTCAACAGAAAGCAAAACAACACAGAAACGTCACACCAATGCAGTCATCCTCATCCCTCTCAAAGGCTTCTGCACGCCCCGGGTTACTTAGAAAGCACAGATCCGTTATTGTTTTCCACACTGTTTAAATAAAATCATTAAATATTTGCCTGTTTATAACTGATTTATTTCACTTTGTACTTAAGGATTATCATATTGTGATGTTTAACAAACTTTTTGAAGGCTGTTGTGTGTATGTGCACGTCTTCCTCAGCCTGTAACTTGTGAGTGATGTTCCAGTGAATGTGGGTTTAAAATTTCTCTTGAGACCCAGCTTTCTAGTCTTTGGGAATATCATTCTAGATATTTTTGGGCTATGTGTTTAATCTGGTTTCAGTACTCTGAAGACCCACCATATTGTTCTGTAACGGCTGCACCATGTGGTGTTGCCTCTCACACTACTCAGATGCCGTGGGTGATCTTCCCATTTTCACATTTGGAGTCACAGTCTTCATTGAGCCAGGCTTGAAGTTCACCTTAACTTGTGGTCAACCCTGCTTCTCAAAGCCTGGTTTTATCCTGCTTGGTTTATGCAATATTCATAATTCAACCAGGGCTTTGATCCAGCACCTGATCTGTGTCCTCAGCCCCATTTTTAGTTTTTTGTATATTTGACCGTGTTCATTTTAATGTTGTTTCAGTTGTTTGGTGTCCACTGAGATTTTTTTATATATATCTTAGGATGGATTTTTTTTCTCTTCTGACCAAAAAAAAAAAAAGGTCATTGGGATTCTGATGGGGGAATTGCATTAACTCTGTAGATTTTTTTTTATAATGTTGACTTCTGTGATGGTTATTATTGTTGTCACCTTGACTACGTCTAGAATTAACTAAATCCCAAGCAGGTAGGTAAATCTGTGAGGGATTTTTCTTAACCAGATAATTTGAAGTGGGAAAACCCACCTTTAGTGTGGACCACACCCTCTCCTGGCAGCCTGTGTGAACCTCTTGCTCTCTGGCAAGTCCATTTATTCACTGACATTGCAGTCTACTTCTTTGGGATTCCAACCTCATGGATTGAACAATGGCTCTTAGACTTTCCATTGGTAGACAGCCATTATTAGATTAGTTGGACCACATGCAGCCTGTAAGCCATTGTAATAAAATCTCACATACATATTAATTTATCAGTTCTGTTCCTCTAGAGAACCCTGACTAATACAGCTTCTTAATAATATGTCTTATAACTTCTGTTATCATTTATTTGTCTTTAATTTCTTTTAGTACTCTTTTGCAGTTTCTAGTCTGCAAGCTAGTTAAGTTTATTCCCTGAGTGTTTTGTCTCTGGGATACTACAGGAAGTAGAACTGTTTTGTTAATTTCCTTTTTGGTTTGCTCATGGTTAGTTTCTAATAGAAACAGCTTGTTGTTGTGTATTGATTTGTGTGTGTGTGTGTAGTAGAGTTTTGCTAAATTCTTTTATTTTAACAAGTTGTAGGTATGTATGTTTTCGGGTTTTCTGCATGGAAGATTATATCATGAATAAACATAAGTTTACTTCAGACTTGGCTTTTCCTTTCAGTGTCCCTGTCCCATCTGCTCTCCTGGTCTACTCTTTGCTCTCTAGCTAAAATCCAAGCGGCAAATGGCATGTTTGCTCTGTTCCTGGTCTTTGTGGAAAATCTTAGTCATTGTTGAGTATGAAGTTAGCTATGATGTTTTCATAAATTACTTTCATTTCTGGTGGTTGAGTGTGTTTCTCACGAACGGGCGGTGGTGGCTCATGCCTTTAATCCCAGCACTGGAGAGGCAGAGGCAGGCAGATCTCTGTGAGTTTGAGGCCAGCCTGGTCTACAGAGCGAGTTCCAGGACAGCCTCCAAAACAATAAGGAGAAAACCTGTCTCAAAAAACAAAACAAAACAAAAAAAATGTTGAATATTGCCATATACTCTTTGTAAGTTGGTGTGATGCGTTACATTAATTGTTGTGTTAAACCACTCTTGAATTTCAACAGTTAATTTCAGTTGGTCAAGATACATAATAATTTTAATCTGCCGCTAAATCCCTTTGCTGGTAACTTGTTTCAGGTCTAGTCTCCTAGGGAAGTGAAGGCTCACAGACGGCCTTAGAATGAAGCCAGGCCAGGTGTGCTGTCTGTCTTTACTGTTAAGGGAAATACATTTGACAGCACTTGAGACAGAGGCAGGAGGATCTCTGTGAGTTCTAGGCCAGCCTGGTCTACAGAGAGTTCCAGGACAGCAAGGGCTACACAGAGAAACCCTGTTTCAAAAAAAAAAGAGCATTCTCTGATAAATACTTACATATAGACCATTACTGGTTGTGCTTCACGTGTATCCCAGCTACACGATACTAGATTTCAGATGTCATAGGAGTTACACACAAACACTTGTGCATACGCACACCATTTTGAGAGTGATTTAGATTGAAATTTTTTCAGAGAAGGACTAAGTATCAGGACCTTTTAAAAAGGTCTTCAAGTACAAACATCCTTGCCTGAGATGCTGACCTCGATGATCCTGGCTGTGTATTTATAAAAATAGAAAGAGTTGGGCATGGTGTATATACCTATAATCTCAGCACTTGGGAGCTTGAGGCCAGTGTGGGCTACCTGAGACCTTAATGTGGAGAATAATGTTTGTGCTTTTTTTTAAAATCAGATATTTAAAAGTTAAGCTAGTCTTACAAATAAGGAAGTTGACATGGATCTATTTCATTGCTGTTTGGGTTTGTAGGAATGCATGAAGATAGTAGAGGTGACTTCAGTCTGGTGTTTTCAGAGTAGAAATCACTAATATATTGGGCCTGACATGATGGCGTTCCTTGTCTTTAATCCCAGCACCGAGGAGGTAGAGTCAGGGGATCTATGAGTTCAAGGCAGCCCGGCTCTGGGACAGCCAGGGCTACACTGAGAAACCCTGCCTCAGGGGAAAAAAGAAAGGGAAGGAAGGAAGGAAGGAAGAGAAATCACTAGTGTATTTACATTACAGCTGAACATACATACATACAAACTTTGATTGAAGATATATTTAAGTTTGCTTGTTTATAAGACATGATGGCCTCAGCAATAGAAATCTGTGTTCTCACATTTCTGGAGACAGGCAATCTGAGATCAAGATATTTGTATGTATACTTCCTCCTGAGTTCTGTTGCCTCAACTGAAGATAGTCACTGTCTAACTCTGCCTTTGGACTTTTCCTGTGTTTGATCCTTATATGTGTGATAGTCTGCTCTTAAAAAGATGTATCAGGCTGGGTTAGAGCCCGCCCTTCAATTTATTTTAGCTTCAGTTGTTCACAGCGTTTCCTAGATACTGTCTCATTGAGGTATTAGAGATCATTGTTTCAACATGTAAATTTGGGGCGGGCACAGGTAAGAATGAGTATGTACAGGATACTCTGCTGTATAACTGAATGATTGTGGTGCTGACCTAACTGTTTGGGAATGCTTATCAGTCAAAGATTGATTTAAAAAAAGCATTTATTTTTGTATGAATATGTGTTTAACTATACCTTTAGAATGTAATGACAAACGTAATGCAGTGACCAGATTTGTAACTTTTGGTTTACTATGTTCAATAAAACATGTACCTACTTGTCAGTATCTGGGAGGTATACTTATAGAGTTTAGAAGAATCATCCATTTGAGGCAGAGCTGTAGTACAACCTTACTTTATACTGTCCATGATAATGCTTTGGAGGATTCACTGTGGGGATTGGACTCAGGGCCTTGAGTATGGTAAGCATGGCCTTGACCTAGCATACACTTAGCTCCACGGTGCATCCTGAGTTTCTTTCTTATGATACTGACACACAGAAAAGATAAAACTTACACTATTCTTCAGAAGTAGAATTTGAACTAGAGGCAGTCATAAGGCTATTGATGGGTTATTTTATAAGACAACTGATAGAATATGATTACTATAAAGATTTAAATAATTTTTCAAGAAGTATAGTAATGGTTAATAATAGAACCACTGTCTAAAGTTTACTTGTTTCTCATAAGTTATATTAAAATGAGAGACTCATCCCCCAAATGGAAATATATTAGAGAATATTCTTATCTAAAGAGAAATTAGACAGTTAATATATTTTTAATTTGGGAGCTTAAAGTAAATTACTTTTTCCCCCTCATCACAATCTTTTGTCTTTATTTTATACTGTTGTATTTACATTACACAGCCTTCAAAGTTTATAGTGCATATCAGGTTCATTTTATACATATTTATATGAATTTAGTAAGTCATATATTTGTAAGCTAGAGGCCGATTATGACACGAGTAAAGCCCTGACTTTGTACATTGTATGGATGTATGCATACAATTGAGCTTGAGCTTGGGCACACTTAGCTAGAGGCTTCTTAGAAACATTCAACATATCTGACATTAATAAACAACTTTAATTCCTGACAGATTATAGGCCCTTACTGTTTATTTGTCCTTAGCTTACTTTATTTTGTATGTTCATTTATGCTGTTTAACACAGCAGACTGGCGTGTGTCCTTTGGAGAGATTTTTCTCAGATTTCATAGGTAAGTTAGAGAGTACTCGGTAGCCATCATCAGTTAGACCTTTGAAGGACAGCAGTAAGAGACACTGCTGTGCATGAGCATGTTACAGAGGAGCTCAACAGTAGATTTAAGAAGGTGTTTGTGGTAGCCAGCCTTGAGCTGATCTAAGGGACATTATGAGTTAAAGATAACTAGATTTGTGTAAGAGCCAAAGAGAGTAGAGGACACCAGAGCAAGTAAACTGTGTGCAGGAGAAACGTTGGGAATGTGAGGGGACCAGTGACTTGGATCACGGAGCACTGTTGGAGCCTAACTGAGCGATGAAAGGGACCCACACAGCTAATTCAGTTGAGATGATGCCTAGAGAGAGGATGAAAAATGAGAAAGGAGAGAACAGTTGGAAGAGAGCTGCCTTGGTGGTTCACGTCTGCCATCTCAGCACTCTGTATGAGATCTTGTCTCTCAAAGAATCAAAGCAAAGGACTAGCGGGTTCCATTCAAATCTGAGTGGCTGTCCAGATTTCTTTCTTTTCCATTAAAGGTACATATACTAGGTAGGTATATTTGCCTAGAATTGATTGATGGAGTGATTGATTGATTGATTGATTGATTGAGAATCAGTAAGGTTGATTCTCTTCCCCCATTCTGATAAAATTTTGTTGTCTAACTTTCAATTACTTAAGGTATTTTAGGAAAAAATAATTGTTGCCACTTGGTGGCACTACATGGCTTAAAATGAATTAGATTGTTATGTTAACTGTACACTGTTATCCATGATTACATTCAGGGGAGAAACTAAAGATAAGAAGCTTGATGCTGTTTTTGGTTCTTGTTTATAAACAAGATAATTATTCTAGAATAGGGTTTTACTAAAATTCCATAAAATAGAAAATCTGACCCAAGACTTAATTAGTTTAGTGGGTAGGGAAGTTATGCAATTTTTTTCTTTTTTGTAAGAAACCTCCATTAGTGTAGATACTATTTGTCATTCAGCCTTAAATCCTCTCCTTACTCTAAATGTGGAAAAGTAATTTTTGTATTAGAAAATGCTTTCAAGTCTTTTATTAGCATTTTTCAAAGTGAGCATTTTATTTTTTCTTACAAAGCTAAGAAGCACTTATTTTTAGGTGATCAATGTAAACATATTTGGAAAACAGAGAATTAACTATTCTTAAGTCTTCCTACAGCATATTGAAGGCTCTAGCAATGGTCTCTGAAATCTTGTATGTATTTAGACAAGGTGTGGTTGGAATGTGAGACATGGATTGTGTTTCCAGAGATGCTTGCACTTCCAACAGCTGCCGTGAAGCGTCTGTAATGTACTGTTTTCTAGGCTGCACAACCAGCATGTATACATAGGGGACCAAGTATGATGGAAGGGAACTCCACAGCCTGCAGCACCCGCATTTCTCTTCAGAGTGCCTCCCTGACTTCAAAGAATGTACCTCTTTAGACCTGTCTTAACAGCTTTCCTGTGCGTAGTATTTTACCTCTGGATTCCTTTAATCAACAGTAAGTGTGAGAGGTCTGAATTGTGTCAGGTGCAGTCGTGGTTAACTTGTAGTTCTTATTAGAATGGTTTGTCTTTTACAGCAGGACTTTGGGGCTAAGTAATACTGTTGTGAACATGCTCCACACGTAGTGTTCATGTTGGTGTGTATAGGCTGGAATTAGAAGCTGACACCAGAATTGTTTCCAAGTGTGTGCGTGCTCGCACCAGCTGTCTATAGTGGTTCCCATTTCCTCACAGCGCGGTGCATTCTGGTTCTCCTGGGGAGCCTGAGTGTGTCACTGGCCCAGTTAGCTAGCCTCTTTATGAAACCTTCTTTTTGTGTGCATTTAAATAAGTGTGTGTGGATGCGCGTGCGTGCGTGTGTGCACTGCACAAATACCCAGGGAAGCCAGAAGAGGTGAAATGCCAAGCCCCTGCAGCACATGGAGCAGTCATCGAGGATGCTGTCAACAGTCAGTTGAGAAATGTCCTAGCAGATTTGTTATTTGGCTGGAACTGATTTTTACACACTATGTATGTAAATTTGAAACACACACATTTTATATGTGTGGAAAGACTGCCACTGATAATGTGTTACTTTGTCGTAAATAAGGTAATCATGCATACACACGTGGACCTGTTTCTCTTTCTTCTTTTCCTGGTGCCACAGCACTGTAATTCCTGTGACTCATCACTTGTGTCTTTATAGACAGGAAGTGTAACCCTCTTTGTTCTGTGTCCTTCCATAAATGTTTGCTACATTGTCAGTTTTATAGAACTTGAAATGTGTTCATTGCTGTGAGGTAGAGTCAGTATCTTCATAAGTATTAAGTCATAAGTCTCAGATGGCTTGTTCTTAGAACCTTCAACCTTGGATTTGCTTATTAGTGTTTCTCCATCTTGGTGCAGTTGCCATTTTAGGCCAGGTATCATAAGGAATCTGTGCCTGGAAAAATACTTAGTGGCATAGCTGCCCCTACCATGCTCATCACGTGTGACAGCCAGGATGTCCCCAGGCAGTTGAAATCATGGCTGTTGTATTTGGATGTGAACAGAAGCTATATAAATACTTCTTTCTTTAAAGATAGTATTTCAAAACATGCTAGCATAAATGGTGCAGTTTTAACTGAAGACCTATATATCCTTATACCTGTCCCCCCTCTTTTTTGGGGGGGGGAATCACGAGTCATACAGCCTTTGGAAAATTCCCCTGTACACTTAGGAGAGAATGAGTGGGAAAGGCAAGGAAGGTGTTAGTATGAAAATTGCTTTAATTTCGAGGACTCTGCAGAGCTCGGGGATCCCCAGTGCTCCTTAGAGCACACTTTTGAAACTTAGCTTGAGGGTTACAACTGCATTCTTGTCTGTAAGGTTTTAATTTAATTATTTGAATCTTCTTAGAGAATGCAAGAGATCTAAGGTAGTTTAAATCCCATGTGTCCCCTCTCCCTCTGCTCAGTTTATCTGTTACAGTCCTGTTTTAACTCAATATATTAGTCACCAATGAAACATGACTATTTGTGTCTTTTTCTCTTTAGTAACCCGTTGTTGTAGTCAGTTTTGTGCTGATGTAACAGAATATCGAAGGTTGGTTCATTTATAATGAATAGTGATCTGTTTTGCAACAGAGATTAGGAATGCCAAAACTCAGGTTGCTTCCTTCTGTTGGGCCTTTCTTAGAGTGTAATTCGGTATCACACCAGCCTGACCGTCCTCAGACTTCTCTGCCCCCAAGGTAACTTGGAGATGGTGCCGCTCATCCAGTCGTCCTCTTCACACCTGCCTTCCACTGCTGCTGTCTGAGGGATCAAGTTTCTGACTCCTGCGCTGAGGGCAAACACACTCAAGCCACCCTTATATTTAGCAATTTCAAATTACTTTCTAAATTTTTGTCCTGTATCTTCAATTCTCTGTGTAGTCATTTCCTATTTTGAAGAACACCCTTTAGTGTAGAACTGAGAAATAATTACATTTTCTTTTCTGGCTATATTTCTTTTCTCCTTTACCCCAACTCCACGTTTCTTTATCTTTTCTCTGTGCTGGCGATTGCACCCCCGGGTCTCCTGAACACCAGGCCACTGAGCTCTACCCTCAGTCAGTTCTGGCATTTATTTTAACTAGGATATTAGTCCTTTGTCCGGCCGGCATCTGTTTCTGTTGAGAGAGGGGGTTGGGAGGAGTCAGACAGACAGGCAGACATTATTTGACATTACAGAGAACCCAGTTTGGCTGGGTGGTTTTGGAGAGATCTAGGAAGTAAAAGTTTCTTCCGCATTGGCTATTGACAGAATGCATCACATTTTATGACTGCTCCTTTCTTTAAAAATTGAAATGAAAAGCCGGGCATTGGTGGCGCACGCTTTTAATCCCAGCACTCGGGAGGCAGAGGCAGACGGATCTCTGTGAGTTCGAGACCAGCCTGGACTACCAAGTGAGTTTCAGGCCAGCCTCCAAAGCCACAGAGAAACCCTGTCTCGAAAAACCAAAAAAAAAAAAAAAAAAAAAAAAAAATGAAATGAAATGAAATTTACATAATGTATAATTAACCATTTTAGTGTATGGTTCTTTGATGTGCGGTTTACTCACATTGTTGGGAAATTATCAGCTTGTGTGTAATTGTTTGATCACCCTGCAAAACGTACACCTATTATATGAACATTTGTTACTCTTGCCTTCCGCCATTACTTGACTTGTCTACTTCTGTCTCTGGGTAAACTTAACCCATTCTGAATGTTTTATAAAGTCAGAGTCACTGTCCTGTTGTGATTGGTTACTTTGGCATGTTGATCCATTGCAGCTTGCGTTTGTCTCTCTGAGGTCGAATAGCGTCCGTTGTGTGACTGTGGCACATCATCGACTCATCCCTTGCAGGCCAGTTGGGTTGTTTAAATGTTTCAATGTCAGTTTCTCTGTGAGCCAGGTACAGGCCTGCAGTACTCGGCTACTTTGGAAGCTAAAGCAGGAGGATTGTGTCTTTTGTTGTTGTTGGAAGCTAAAGCAGGAGGATTGTGTCTTTTGTTGTTGTTGGAAGCTAAAGCAGGAGGATTGTGTCTTTTTTGTTTGTTTGTTTTTGTTTTTGTTTTTTTTTTCAAGGCAGGGTTTCTCTGTGGCTTTGGAGGCTGTCCTGGAACTTGCTCTGTAGGCCAGACTGGTCTCGAACTCACAGAGATCTGCCTGCCTCTGCCTCCCCAGTGCTGGGATTAAAGGCGTGCCTGGACTGCCAGTTGAGCTGAGGGCCACCCTGGGTAACTTTGTGTAAAGACGAGAGACTGGGGCAGTGTGCGGTTCAGCGGTGTAGCATTTGCCTAATATGTTATGCTCCAGGTGCAGGCACCATATCTCCTCTGAATATAAGTTTTCATTTTTACTGAGTGTATTATTTAGGTGTTGAATATGGTTCCATTTAGGCCTTTCAGAGTTGCCAGACTTGCAGATGGGCACGTTGCTTTCTTATCATCAGTGTTCGAGAGTCTCTGATGCCACCTTTGACCTGTTAAAGCTAAGGATCTTGTTTGTTTGAGGCTTTGATTTTATTTCCTTAGTAACCATAAAGGGAAACATTTTTCATTGCGTTGGTAGCTATTTGTAGATCTTTTTAAAGGGACAATTTAACCAAGTCTGTTAGTTGTGTTTCTTGGTGACCTATTCATATATCTTGAATATTTAGCATTTATCTAATACATTTGAATAATGCCCCTTGATACACAGGCATTCATTTGTCCATCCATCCATCCATCCATCCATCCATCCATCCATCCATCCATCCATCCATCCATCCAATCATCCAATCTTTCATTTTTCTTTTTTCTTTTTTTTGGTTTTTCGAGACAGGGTTTCTCTGTGGCTTTGGAGACTGTCCTGGAACTAGCTCTTGTAGACCAGGCTGGCCTCGAACTCACAGAGATCCGCCTGCCTCTGCCTCCCAAGTGCTGGGATTAAAGGCGTGCGCCACCAACGCCCGGCCCAATCTTTCATTTTTCAAGACAGGGTTTCCTTTCTGTAGGCCTCCCTGGTTATTTTGGAACTTGCTCTGTAGACCAGGCTGACCTCAGACTCTCAGGAATCTGCCTGCTTCTGCCTCCCAAGTGCTGGGGTTAAAGGTGGGTGCAACCATGCCCTGCATAGGTCTTTGTTTTGATAAAGTCCATGTTGTTTCTCCCCATGCCCCCACCAAGTGTTTTTGATGACAAAGTTAAGAACCCATTTAATACCATCTTCTGGGAGCTTTACAAATTGGTCTTATTTTTCCTTGTTTTTTTTTTTGTTTGTTTGTTTGTTTGTTCTTGTTTTTAGAGACAGGATCTCACCATATATCCCATTGGCCTGAAACTCACTATGTAGATTAGGTTGGTCTTGGACTCACAGAGATCCACCTGCCTCTACCTTCTGAGTGCCAGATAGTCTGGCGATTGAGTGATTTCTGGACTCTGGAATGTATTCCATGAGTCAGGTTTGTGCTGCCCATATTTCCAAGAGTGTGAGGCCATTCCTTTACAATGATGGGCCTACCAGGGGCCACCTGCTTAAAGGAAACTGACCTCCTCCTCCTCCTCACAGAAGCCATCGTCGGTCAACACCGTCAGCTTAGATGCTGACTAGCTTATCGTGGACAGGTCCTTTGTAGGCAGCTGCTGAGAGGTCATGAGTGCGGCACTCTCTCCCTGACTCCTGGCAGGATGGGGTGGTGGTGATGACACAGGTGGTCTGTCTGTGGCCAAGTATTCACAGACAGTTGAGTTTCTCTGTTACGCCATCCACTCAGAGAGCTGCTGCAATGCATGGTTATAGAGATATGTTTTAGAGGACAGTTCGATACTATGTCTGTTTAGCAAAATAATAAAAGTAGATTCACTCCTGGGACCTATGAGCACCCTAACTTGTTCTTGGTCAGATTTGCTTACCCAGATAAGCATTTCCTCAAATATTAACATGTAGCGCTGATGAATTTCTCATTTCTGAGTTTTAATTCTAAGACCAGGACATAGTAGGGTTAGAAGATGTCAAAGGTAGAGAGGAGAGCTGGTGAGATGGCTCGTTTGCTATCAGCTAAGAGAGCTGAGGTCCATCCCCCAGGCCCACACGGAGGGGAGAGAAATGGCCTGTGAGTCACCTGGAGACCTGCACATGTGTGCTGTGCGAGGTGCAGCGCATGGACAGACACGCACTGATCGGTTACCTCTCTGCATTGCTTGCTCTGTTTCAGGCCTGTGCCCACACACCTCACCATTTGCAGTGCGCTCTCTCTCTCTCTCTCTCTCTCTCTCTCTCTCTCTCTCTCTCTCTCTCTCTCTCTCTCTCTCTCTCTCTCTCTCTCTCTGTGTCTGTCTGTCTCTCTCTCTCTCTCTCTCTCTCTGTCATTTGGTAAGGGGCAGCTGTGTAGTTCTGTGGGCTAGTCACTCATTGCCCAGGGTCATTGTGTCAACAAGTTATTAAAAGATCATTCCCAGTAATGGTGAACTTAGGGAGTGTTTAGAGTCCAGTAGTTAAATTTCAATCCTAGTTTCAAATAGTGTTGTAGGTTGGTGATGTAATTAAATTAACATGTATCATGCATGTAAAAAAGGACCTTGGAAGCTGTCTTCCTTGACCTTCAACCTCAGGCTCTGTTCTTCAGGGTTCCTGACAAGTAGTTCCCTGTGGGGCCATCTTAGTTGGCCTCTGTGTGAGACAACCATCTTCTGTGTCAAGAAGTTCCTGTTGCTGGCTTTTTCCATCCATATAGTTTGAACATGCTATGTGTTCTGCTCTCTCTGACAAGCTTTCAGTAGATTGTAGATTATAAACCAGAGACTACGGTGGAACATACTTGACATGGTTGTTTGTGTTAGCTTCTGTTTTTGTATAAGTGTCATTTATTTTTTGATAGTATTTCCATTCAGTGTAGCACCCACCCATGTTAATGTACTACCTGGATGATGTGTAATATACTTTGTAAAATATGTGTGTAACATATGTGTTATACTTTTCTTCTAGTAGGCTCTGGGTGAGAATTGATTGGGTTTGTATGTTGTTGCATTTTGTAGAGCACTTACAGACTTAAATACTATAGTGATGTAAATGTAGTTAATTGGGATTTATTTTGCAGTTGAGATGACAGTTTGTGAATGGTTTTCTCTTGTTGACCCAGGCTCATATATTACTAGTTGAAGTTGTCATGTATTCTAAGGCTAATGTAAATGAATATAGGGTTTTTGAAAACCTGGCTAGAACTCAGCTAGTGGGCAACATTATAATTTATTTATAGCCATGTAATGTAATCACTAATGAAGTAACTTAGAATGAGGACAAAATTACACTACATTTTATGTGAAATAATACTGTATGACAAAGGTTGGCATTATGTAATAAGTACCCACAAAATGTTAACCTACTTGCAATAAATACAATTAATAATGTACATAAAAGAATGAAATTAAGCTAATTTTTATCAAAAAAGAATTATTCATGAACAGAAAGTGGACAGCATAGATTTGATGACAGGAAGGTTGTATCTAATCTGAATTACTGAGTGACCTAGGAAGCTTGCTCGGAGGGGTTACAGAATAATTATGTTAATATGCAATTATCACCTCATTTCTTCTGTAGTAACCTCAAGATGTAGTGTACTGAGGGTGTTATAGCAAGTGCTGATAGTTTGCAAAAATAGTGATGTTTGAGATTTCTGAGACAGTAAGACTAGCTGGAGGCGCATCAGTGATGACCTGTCATCGTGAAGACAGATCTGACCCCTGTACTTGGAACGCTCACAGGATAACTCCAGGCAGTTACAGCTGGAGAGCTCATTATGCTTCATGGAGATTTTAAACCCCATTTGCAGCTTTTAAAAAAGTTTATGAATTGTTTAAATTCAGTTAAGAGGAAGATCCTGTGATTACAGAAGGATTCTAGTAGTGCTATCAAAACGTTATCTTAAAGAATCCTAAGGAGTACTTTGAATTCATCAAATTCAAGTTCTCTTAAATAATGAAATCTTTTAAACATGATACCATTATAATATGCTTTAAACATTAGCTTCCTTTATTTCTATTTTTAACGATTCATTTGTTTTTATTTTATGTGTGTTGATTTTTGCTTGCATGTTTTTCTGTGTGAAGATGTCAGATCCCCTGGAACTGGAGTGACTCCAGTGAGCTACCATGTGGATGCTGGGACTTGAACCCAGGTCCTCTGGAAGAACAGTCCATGCTCTTATCCACTGAGCCATCTCTATCACTGATTCGTTTCCTTAAATGTAATAAACAATGCTTATCTCCAAATATGTTTCTTTGTTACAGTAACAAACTGGTACTGTATGTATTTGTCCATAAAAGGGCAGTGAACAACTGTTTGGAAAGTTAGTTTATAGGTCAAATGCTTTGTTACCTGACTGAACACAGTCCTCTCTGAATCCAAGGAAAGAGATGTCAAAGCTTCAGTGCAATAGAATATAATGATGTGTTGTTTTTCATGGTGTCCTGAAAATTGTGTAAAATACTTTTTTATAAAATAAAATTGTATAAAATATAAAAGCATTTTATAGTCAGAATATATTATGAAGATTAAACCCAGAAAAATGTTAGTTGATCTTAAATACAACTGTTTGTGGCTAGCTAAGCCACATTTCATTATGTAGATGTCATGAACCAAGAACTTGATTTTATGTTCTAGCAGTATAATTCAGATTTTCTTGTTTTAGTAGATATGTTGTGGATCAGTTATGTTGTGCACATATATTCTTCATATGTATCTTCCAAATGTGAAGTTAGAAGATCTTCTTAAGCAATCCTGGTAACAAGGACGCAGCCTCCAAAACGACACGATATTCTCATAGTGTGTCACCTGCTGTTCAGGGGTTACCAGTGAAGGTGCTTTAAATGGGGAGCGTCTGTTCCATCCTTGAACCTCTAACACCAGAACAGATGGGTGGAACACAGAACATGGAAGGCTTTACCTCTGAGGTGGTAACAGTGAAGCCACTCATTAACACTGAATTTACCACTTCGTTAGCGACGTGGCTTCCTGTTGAGAAAAGCTAATACAGGCTTCAAATCGACTGAGCATATATTTGTCTACTTGTGTGATTATAATATATAGAAACAGAAAGTGTCTTTCAGGCTAGTTAAACTGCTATTCACCACAGATTTATGAGGCTGTTGTTAATACTGGGCATTTCACTTTTTCCTGGACCCAGTCAGCCCCTCTTTTCTTCTGACATTTGTGCTCTCTCCGCACACATGTTTATGGCTGCCCACTCTTAACTTCTGTGTGTGTGGTGTAGACCCCTGCTGGGTGCTGCATTAACACCGTTTTGGGGTGATGTCATTGAATACGATCTTATTGGAAGTCTATTTTTATTACGGTGGAAGTTTGCCAGTTTCAAAGCAGAATTCTGAAATGTGTGAGAGAAGGAATAATGACTGTTGGTATAAATAATGCCAAAGAAAGATCTTTTATATTTGTTAGTAATCTTTGATGCATTTATTAAGCACTTCGTTGAAAGAATAATGTGTTTTGTAAGCTATGAAATGAGGCAGTTATTACAAATCTTTTATTCTTGTGCTAGAGTTAATGTTTTATAAAGCATAAAATACTCCAACTGCAAGTTACTTAAAATATCCTAATTTCTGAGTTGAATTTTAGAGCCCTGCTATATTGTTCACTGTCGAGTTTTAAAATATTGCAGAGGTAATGGGAAGGATTTGTTCCTGTCTGCAAATCAGAAACCAAGTCTGTCTCTTTGCTGTGTCGCGACTGTGCAGCTGTGCCTGGCATGCGGCAAGTGCTTAGCTCGTGTGGGGGCCTGAGTGAGCTCGCTTCCTTCCGCCTGCTGCGGTCACAACAGGCTCTTCTGTAGTTGCCCACTCGAGTCCAGAACCATGGTAGGACTTGTATTTGAATTGTATGTCTAGGTTTCGTAGAAAAACAGCCATTTTTCTTTCGGTTTTGATTTTGCAATAAAATTTTTACTTATTCAACACTTAGTCCTTTATTCAACAAACACTGCCTAGCGTCTTTGCCATGTGGTTCTATGAAACATGATGGTGACCAGGTTGTGTCCCTGCCTTTAAGAGTTAAGGACAAGCAGTTCCGACACAGTGTGTCTGCTTCTCAGAGCCCTGTGGAAGAGTGCCCTGTGAGGTGGGGGCAATCACAGCCATGTTAACTGCCTCACAGCCACGCTCCTTTCTCTGAAAAGTCTGTTCTGCCTCTTACATGATTCAATATATGATCAAAGCACTTTGCCATGTTAACCTACATTACATATGAAATAAACTAAGTATTTATGACATGATATCTCATTGTAAAAAAGTTTTAAGCCTTTGCACTTCTGTCAGATTATAAATGGTATAATTGCTTTTAGGGAATGCCTAGAATTTGAGATCTCACTGTATAAAATTTCATCATAAAGCTTGATTAATTTTAACATTAGTAACTTAGAATTAGTGATAAGTTGAGTAAAGAATGACTAGAACCATATGAATAAGCAGTTCTATAGTTGGTAGAATTTTGATAGAATACTGTCTTGAGAGCAAAACAGTTTTAATTTTTTTTTTTTTTGGTTTTTCGAGACAGGGTTTCTCTGTATTGTTTTGGAGACTGTCCTGGAACTCACTCTGTAGACCAGGCTGGCCTCGAACTCACAGAGATCCGCCTGCCTCTGCCTCCCGAGTGCTGGGATTAAAGGCGTGCGCCACCAACGCCCGGCTTCAGTTTTAAATATTTTAGAAGCAAAAATTACTATTTTATACATAGGTAAGCCATTTATGTTGAATGCAAATAATATATTTGATGCAAATAAAGTTATTTCCTATGTAATATTTGTTACTTTCCTCCAGGAATGAACTTTCAGGTGACAAACAGTTCTTTATAATAGTTGATAATTCCAGTTGTATTGTATAAAGTAAGTCTGTTCAAGCCAGAGAATTCTTTTTATTATAACTTTATGCATGATGTTTTAAACTTTCAGTGTGCAATGTATTCATTTATGGTTTGTGTGCTGCCTTTCCCTAGGAAGTGTGTGTGTGTGTGTGTGTGTGTGTGTGTGTGTGTGTGTGTGTGTGTGTGTGTGTGTGTGTGTGTGTGTGTGTGTGTGTGTGTGTGTGGCATACAGAGTTTCCAGAAAACTCAGACAGCAGTTTTGCTTTCATTTTTTAATGTGGTTCAGTTTTGTTTGAAATGTTTTCTGACTCCTAGAAAATTATTAGTGTCTTCAATATAAAGATAAGTCAATGAAAATGAGTACTTCCAACTCTCCATACATCCCAGTAGCATGCATTCATGCAAATCTAAGTTTTTGTTTTCCGTTTTCTAGACTCTGGAATGTGTTAGATGATCTTGCCAACAACATGGGTGATTTGAAGACAGACACCGATGCCTCTGGTGCTACAGAAGAGATCCAAGATGACAGAAGTTTTATCTTGGAAAAAGACGATGGAGTTCATGAACCAAAAGACTGTCAGACACCATTTCAGAAAAACAGTTCATTGACTCTGTCTGAAGAATTGTCAGAGGGTAAATCAGAAAAAGCCTTAAGTGGAGGCCAGTCTGCTTTGTTTGTACCTGCCGGCACGCCTGCTGTTCCTAGTGAAAACTTTACGTTGCCTGCAGGAGCTGTTGTTAATGGGCCAGTTTCACGCGCCTTAACAAAGACTTCGAATATGAATGAAGGTAGTGTTTCATTAACCACTGGACAGCCTGTGGCTCAGCCAGCAACAGAATCGTGTTCAACTTTGAAGGCAGCAGCTGATGTTCAGCTGTCTGCACCACAAAAAGCAAGCCAACACCAAGTTCTGTTTTTGTTATCAGATGTAGCACATACTAAGAATACAGCCCATTCCATTAAAAAACTACCTACCTCTGCTTTAGTTGGTTGTGATGTTCCGAATTCAGTAGGGAGTAGTGTGAAGTCAGAGAGCACTTTACTAAACCAAGTAGAGGTGGGCGAGGGTAGTGAGGGTGTATTGGCGAAAGATAACTGTGCCGCCAGTACGTTAGCAGGCGTCTCCTCAGGTACCGATGAATTTAGGTCAGAAAATGATACAAACTGGGATCCTCAAAAAGAGTTCATTCAGTTTCTTATGACTAACGAAGAAACAGTGGATAAACCTGTTCATTCTAAAGTAGTGGGTCTAGAAAAAAAGAGAAAGCGAAAAATGGATGTAAGCAAAATAACGCGTTACACAGAGGATTGTTTTAGTGATTCTAATCGTGTACCCAATAAATCAAAAGTGCTAGAAGTTGACTTTCTAGGGCAGAACGAGGAGGTGCAGACAGTAGACACACAGAAGTACACATTATCAGAGCTGAAACCCGAGTCTACTGATGGAGACGTGGGGTCTGTGGACACTTCTCAGCATCTAGTGTGTAACGCAGATAAATGTGGAGACGACAATTCACCTGTTCATACGCGCACTTTTATTTCAAATACCTTAAAAAAGAAATGTGAAGAGAGTGATTCTGAGTCACCCGCTACTTTCAGTACTGAAGAGCCATCCTTCTACCCCTGTACGAAGTGCAATGTGAATTTTAGGGAGAAAAAACACCTCCACAGACACATGATGTATCATTTAGATGGGAACAGTCACTTTCGTCACCTTAACGTCCCAAGACCGTATGCTTGCAGAGAGTGTGGACGGACGTTTCGAGATCGCAACTCACTGCTGAAACACATGATCATCCACCAGGAAAGAAGGCAGAAACTGATGGAAGAGATCCGCGAGTTGAAAGAGCTCCAGGATGAAGGAAGGAGTGCGCGGTTGCAGTGCCCTCAGTGTGTTTTTGGTACCAACTGCCCTAAGACATTTGTCCAACACGCTAAAACCCATGAGAAAGACAAAAGGTACTATTGCTGTGAAGAGTGTAACTTCATGGCAGTGACAGAAAATGAGTTGGAATGCCACCGAGGCATTGCCCATGGAGCAGCCGTGAAATGTCCTGTCGTCAGTTCAGATGCAGCTCAGAGGAAAACACAAAAAAAGACTTTGACGAAAGACTCTGTTACAGGGTCATCCAAAAAATCAGCTACGTACTTATGTAAAATGTGTCCCTTTACTACTTCAGCCAGAAGTGTTTTGAAAAAGCACATGGAGTATTTACATTCCCCATCATGTGTTGATTCGTTTGGTAACCCTCTTGGACTTGACAAAAGAAAAGGTGACATCCTGGAGGAATCTGTAGATACAGTTAAACAACAGTCAGCCACATTTCCAAAGAACTCTGCTTTAAAACAGGATGTTAAACGAACATTTGTACCAAGCTCACAATCAAGTCATTTTTCAAAGTTTCATAAGAGGCCACATAGAATACAAAAAGCCCGGAAAAGTATTGCCCAGTCTGGTGTAAATGCGTGCAATCAAAACAGCTCTCCTCAAAAAAACATTACGGTTAAAAGCAGCACTGACCAAAAGCCAAAGTATTTCCATCAAGCAGCAAAAGAAAAATCTAATGCCAAGGCAAATAGCAGTTATTTATATAGACACAAGTATGAAAACTACAGGATGATCAAAAAATCAGGTGAATCACACCCACTTCCTTTCAAAAAAGAAGTTAATTCATTAAACTCTTTACATCTGTTTTCATCATCAAATAATTCTCATAATAATCTTATTTCAGACCTTCATAATCCAGACACCAAAAGGCCAGATCACAAGCGTGTAGCTGTAAAAAGAGTAGTTAAGGCTTCCAAGAAGGAAAGTTCTGGTGGAGAAGACTTGGATGGCTATCCTGATTTTCTGCATAAAATGACTGTTGTTGTTTTGCAGAAGCTTAACTCTTCTGAAAAGAAAGATAGTTATGAGACAGAAGATGACAACTCCTGGGATAACGATGAGTTAGGTGACTACACTACACAGACCATGGACGAAGAAGCCTACAGTGGCCTTAGTCAAGACCATGTAAACTTACTGCCCCTATTTAAAAGCAAGATGGAAAGCCAGGGTCCTGGAGACAGTGCTGCCCTTAGTTACAATCAGAATGATGGCTTCTACTTTGAGTATTACGAAGATGGTGGCACTAACAGTTTTTTACAGGAGATACATGATCCTCAGAATTTGGAAAATGCAGAAACGCCTCTGTCAAAGCACAGCTCTGTTTTTCACTGGACTGACCTGTCCCTTGAGAAGAAGTCATGTCCTTACTGCCCAGCAACGTTTGAAACAGGTGTTGGGCTGTCAAATCACGTCCGAGGACATCTTCATAGAGCAGGATTAAGCTATGAAGCCCGTCACGTTGTGTCACCAGAACAAATAGCCACAAGCGACAAAATGCAGCATTTCAAAAGAGCTGGCACAGGGACGCCTGTGAAACGAGTTAGAAAAGGTAAGTCTCGTGGAGGTAGTTGGGGCCTAATAAGTCTGCTCAGATTCAGAGGAGTTGAAAATTGTGTTTGAATTTGGTCCTTCATGTTTCAGAGTTAACTCATTGATGGGGATTTGTGAAACAGTCTGACACCACTCTTAACAATCTTTTTTTAGCTGTGGAGAAGGCCGAGACTACTTCTGAGCATGCTTGTCAGCTCTGTGGTGGTTGGTTTGACACAAAGATTGGGTTATCAAATCATGTCAGAGGCCATCTGAAAAGACTTGGGAAAACCAAGTGGGATGCTCACAAGTCTCCGATCTGTGTTCTCAATGAGATGATGCAGAACGAAGAGAAGTATGAAAAGATTTTAAAGGCACTCAACAGTCGTCGCATTATTCCCAGACCATTTGTAGCTCAGAAACTCGCACCAGGTGATGACTTCCTGTCTCAGAATGTTTTACCTCTTGATGAATACCATAATGGTCTAAAGACAGAGGCCCTGTCAGTGTCTGCATCAGAGGAAGAAGGCCTGAGTTTCCTGAATGAATGTGACGAAACAAAACCTGAACTGCCCAGTGGAAAAAAGAGCCAGTCTCTTACACTGATAGAACTTCTTAAAAACAAAAGGATGGGGGAAGAAAGGAATTCTGCTCTTTCTCCTCAGAAGATCCATAACCAGACAGCAAGAAAGAGATTTGTTCAGAAATGTGTTCTTCCATTAAACGAAGACAGTCCGTTGATTTATCAACCACAAAAAATGGACTTGACTATGCACTCAGGTAAGAGGACACTTGTGACTTACTTAAACACAGCTGAGTCGTACTTTGTGAGGTGGGTTCTGTGCAGGGGCCTTGTGAGCCTTTTTCTGTTTGAGCTGCTGCATTTGCGGCGGGTGCCCAGCAGCACAGAGTCGCCTCATTTTTTGGTCTGAATGTAAGTTGAGAACCAAAGCAAAATGCACAGGTGCGGCGCATGCATGCACGCACACGTGTGTGCTAAATGACCTGTGGAAACCGGCTGCTATAGTATGGGAGGCTGATGTTTGACAGCACCATCGAGAGGGAAGACCTGTGGCAGCCCCTGCCAGCGCTGCAGTGATGTGTACAGAACAGTTTCTGGGGGTCTGTTGCCTAGGGAAGACAGTACAGAACAGCTCCTTTAGACCAAAGGGGCAGTACATACCTGTTGTGTGAGGTCATTAACCCAGACAAGCCTCTGCTCTCTGAAGCCCATATTATGGAATGGTGTGACTGTTAGAAGACTAATGAATATGAACACGTTTGCTTGGCCTTTGGATTTTACAATTGTGTTGTACTGCAGCATAGTGGGTGCTTCCCTTAGTGCTGGTAGACCAAGTTTCTTTCCGTTGAAGGAATATTTTGGTTAAATTTTTGGTTAAAAAACATGAAAAAGATTATGGTAGTGCTACTTTGGAAAAGGGTGCTTTATTAGAAAAGGAAATGAGTGAAATTTCAAATATATAGACTAACTCATTGGTCTATAGATTAAAACCTCAACGGGAAAAGTCTTAATAATGGACCTCATTGATAATTATATAGATTTTTCTTTTAATGTGTCTCACCTGTGTATAGGATTAGTAAACTTAGATACACACGTATTAGTATGCACATTTTTCTGTTATTTTTGGTTGGCTAGTCCAGCTTTGCAGATAATCTCTTCAGACTGCTTGTTTGCCTGTCAGCGTACTCATAATGCGCTTCTTATGACTTGGAAAATGCTTTGCTCTTGACTTTGTACTCTTTCAAACTGCTTGCTTTAGCAAGTTTCATCTCTCTCAAGTCTTAAAATACACCTTTTTTTCTGAGTACATCTTTTTCTGTTAAGTCTTCTTTCAAGTCTGTTTTATTTCTCCTGCGCCTTTGAAGTCGTTGCCTTGTGCTTTCTTGAGTAGTTGGCTGCCCTGCCTTTTTCTTCTTCCTCGTGTTCTACAGTGTACGTCGACTATGCCCTTCTCCTCAAGAAACACTTGACTTGTGCTGGTGTCTTTCTTCTGCTTCTCCACTTGGTTTCTTGGCTTTGTACACAGATGACAGGACAACTGTTGGTATTGAAGAGGCGGAAACAGTTTGGCTCCCTGATTAAAAGCTCTGACTGTGAGGTTTTAATTTTCGTAGGCCTGTACTTTGATCAGCATGCGATTGTAGACATTTAAGATGGAGGCAGTAAAAGTGAGAAACTGCTGATCTGACAGGTCATTGTCATTATCCCCGTGCTATGCGACTCACGAGCCTGATGCTCAGGGATTGCCTTGTGACGTGTAGGTCTAGGCTTCTCTTCTGTTGTAGAGGCAAGTTGTGCTCGGAACTTTGTCATTTGTCTACACTTGGAGGGTTACTGCATAGCAAAGCAGGAGTGCAGACCAAGACTGTCTTACCTTGGCTTTTTACCCTTAGTCACCTATTCTCTACTATGTGGAAGAAGACTTTTTGTGTATTTCTGTTTGATAATCCTTAAATGAAAGTGGGTACATTTTGGTGAAAGCTAAATAACTGAGTCTAATTAGAAACAAGGACCCAAGATGTTGGTGAGGCCTACTTTGGATTATTTGGAGTGCTTATGAAGATGTTTCATTGCGTTCTTAGCAACTTATTCTGATATTTAATGGGTGAGGTGTTTCTCCACTTGACTGTTGGTCCATTAAATACTTAATCTCATCTGAAAACTTTTCAAAACACAATAGTTTAAGGCACTGGTAATTGATTTTACCTTTCATTAAAACAACAAAAGCAAACCAAACCCAGAACCCTTTATTATTAGAGAGAAAAGGAATATAAAATGAATTGGATAGTCTAGGCCATCAAGAGAAAAGAGAATATTGCAGTTAAATACAAACCCCATGTCAGAAGAGCTAGACAATCAAGTGTTTACTTGGCATTTCTAGGGTTAAAGAAGGAAGAGCACAAGTGTGAAGAAAATCCAAGGTGGCGCTTTCCGTACCTAATAACCAGTTTGTCTCAGTCTAAACTTTCTTTGCTCCCTAAAGCTGCGCACAGACACACATGTACACATACCTTTCCTGCTTTTTCATGCCAACTAAGTTTTTATTGGGCTTCATTAATGTTTTTGTTTCCCAGACAGAGAATCTGGTTAATATCTATAAGTGCCACACGCCTATTCCTTTCCCAATGCTTGTATCACAGATCTAGCAGGTTCTAGATTATTGTAAGGGGTTCCTTAGTTCCCATCATTAACAAGCTTAGCTTTGTAAAAGATTTTATATATAGGGGGGATGCATTGTAAACATACGTTAAAACCATACCTTCATACAAATGGAACAATGAAAAAGAGAAAATAGTAGGAGTGAAGCTTCTAGAAAACTCAAGAATGTGTGCTCTTTGTTCAGTTTTTGTTCATGTGGATGTTTATTTGTATGATCCAGTTTTGAATAAAAAGCTTAAGTGGGGGTTGTGAAGGTGACTCAGTGGTTAAAGTGCTTTCTGAAATATGCAAGGACCAGAGATTGGATTCTAGGCGTCCATGCAAATCAGCAGGGTGTGGAGAAACACTGGCCATTCTGTCCAGTTGACACTGTGGGCTTTGATCTTCACATTCAGTGAGACTGTCTCAAAATAAACAAGTAAATAAAATGAAGAAGCACTTTAAGAAAAACATCTCCATATCAGCCACTGGCCTCCACTGTGCATGAACAGGCAGTTGCACACGTACACACAACACAAACACACAACCTTGCACGTTGTCAAGACTGAGTGTGATAAGCTGTGGTAAGATGGACATTGCCTGTTTAGAAGCGTCAATCCAGTGAATTGCAGAGATAGAAATGTTCCTTCTAACTAGCCTCTGACTGACACTCTGCTTCCTAAAATGTCAGTGTGCTGACTGTTCAAATACTTGTAACGAGAAGGATTTTCACGTTAGCATTTCGACTCCCACGTAAATTCATATTTATACCTGCACACTCTCCCTCCCTGTCCATTTATTCATCTGACACACTCTAGTGTTGTTGTTTTATTCTTTGTCATTAAAAGTGAATGCTTTATATGACTCGGTAAGTTGGCTGACTCCCCATTGAAAAGCTGCTACCCACATTTGAATACCCTGTCTTTGTTTCTGTTTAGGCAGTGGTACGGACTAGAACCAATGACAGTAAACTGTCTTAGAAAGCCTAAAACTTCTGAGGCAGCAACAGAATTATTTTTCTCAATCTACTCGTTTTTGTCTGCCCGCTATTATTTGAAGTTAGATAATGACCTTTGGGATTTCAGGTAAGGTTTCAAATGTTGGTCTTTTCACAGAACCACTAGTACATTAGGCCTGTTTTTCAAAAAATAAGTTTTAGTTCTCAAATCAATTTTTAAAGTAATTGTAGGTTGGATCTTATTAATGGGCATTTTACCTGTTTTCAGCTTTAATGCTATAGTACTCCTGTAAGTGCTAATGAACTCAGCCAGGTGCTCAGTGGGTTTGTAAACTATTAGGAATGTCGCCCCTGCACTGCAAAAATGCTAGAGGGGTCCTTTCTGCTCTGACATCATACAAACTTCCACTGTGTGTCAGGTGAAGCATTTGTGTGCGCACAGTGTCTTCTGTTACTACAGTGTGATATTCAGTCCCATAGGGTGTAAGCTGAATGTTGCTCTTACAACTATTGAAAGCAACTTTAATTCAAAGCCAGATACCTTGATAATTGTCTGGACTGGACTGGCTTTGAAATGAAGAAGAAATACCTGCTATCAGGGGTCTAAGGAAGGGTTATTGGCAAAAGTAACCCTCAAAATTAGATTAGTGCTCTGCTGGGTACCGTGGGGGCTGCAGGGGTCCAGCGCTCTGGTGGTCGCTTAGCTTAGGCACCTTTAGAGCAGACTAGGAGTGGAGAGCACTGGTTTTCCCTTCCAGCTCGTTTGATTGTTAGATTCCTGAACACAAATGGACATGTGTAAGTACTCAACATTCACACAAAATAAGGAGAACATGGTGATTTCTAACTTGTACTTTAAAAGCTGACCATGAGACAGTGTCCATATTTCCTTAGCTGTAGCTTGTTTCAGCTATAAGTTATAAGGACATGTATCTGTGCTTATGTTGAGTAATGCATCATTTATTCAAATTTGGAAAGAAAGGGAGTTGTTCTGGTTAAATACATTTTCTAAGATTAGTTCTTAGTGCCAGACTTGACTTTTTTCCCCTAACCATTTGGATGTTATTTTTGCCTTGTGAAACAGATGGGTAAATGTAACCCTATACCCATTTAGAATAACCTATAAAGGGACTGATAACTATTTTTATTGTGCAGGGAAAGGTGTGTATGCTTTTGGCCCACTAACCCTAAGAGGGTTGGCTGATTTGGCCAGCATTCTTCAACTCCAGCATTGGCAGATTGGATTTTACTTATAGTAAAAACACAAATAAGCATAACTACAATATTAAGACAGATGGATGAGTGCCATGGATGAGCTGCGTGAACTACTGGGTGAGTGTAGAGGAAAGAGAGCACCCTGAAGCCTAGGACCAGTGTGGCTCTCCCGAGTGTGTGTGGTTGGGTTCACTGTCGTTGTTGTTGTCTCAGTCAGTAGATGCTGAAATGTGAATCCAGTGTTGTTTTTTATGATAAAAACAAGTTGTACCAAAGAGGAGCTATAACCCATCCCAGCATGTGTTTTGATTTGAGCCTCAAAGATAACTGGTTGAAATGGAAAGTCAGGGTCTGGAGAGGAAAGGAACCATAACTTAGAAAATGAAGGAGTGATGTGGGGAAGTGTGAAATGTTTGTTAAAAATGCCAGGAGGCAGGAGACTGGGAGTTAGATTGCCGTGGTAAGCCAAGAAGAATACATAGGAAGGTAATTAATGCTGTACTAGCATTGCAATGAAGCAGAGACCCCTTCTGTGTAGTTCTCGCTCTCCTAAGACACATTGTGTAGACCAGGCAGCTGTGACTTCTCATTTGGGTTCTTGAGTGTTGTTATGGTCTGGACTGTGGTACGGTTACAAAAGACGTTGTTAGCCAGAACTAAATGTAAGTGTTTTGCTGTAGTTGACTTTTATGGATATTATCCTAGTTAGTTTTTTTGTCAGTCTGAGACAAGTTTTGACCATTCGAGAAGAGGGAAATCCTTGGTTGAGAAAATGTCCTCACTACATTGGCCTATGGGGCATTTTTATCTTATTTTATTTTATTTTTTGATGAATGTAGGGAAGGGGCTCAGCCCTTTGTGAGCCATGCTGCGCTTGGGCCCATGATCCTGGATAGCATAAGAAAGCAGGCTGAAGAAGCTATGAGGAGCAAGCCTGTAAGTAGGTTCCTGCCTTGAGTTCCTGCCCTAGATTACTTCAGTATTGGAAGATTAAGTAAACCCTTTCCTCCCCAAGTTGCTTTTGGTTGTGGTGTTTTATCACCACAGACACCCTAAGACAGGTATAATACAAATGTACTCTAACTACCTCTTGTGAGGTTAGGCCAAGAAGATGGCTTGTTGGGGATTTAATTCCTCACTTATTCAGAGGTGCAAAAGTAGAATTTACTATTTCCTTGTTTTATATAGGGGTTGAGGAAACACACACACACACACACACACACACACACACACACACACACACACACACACAGCCTTAGCTAGGAGATGCCCTCAAAAGAAAATAACCTGATGAGCACCATGTCTGCTTTTCAGTTTGAACTTTGTTGGAGTATGTAAAATCTTTAAAAAATGATTATAATCAAATTCATTGAGACCATAAAGTGTGACATTTAGATTTATCTGTCTTATTGAAGTTGAATGTGAATAGATATGGAAGGTAATTTGACTTTCTTGCTATATATTAGGAGGGAAGGAGTTTGATTAAAATACATAAGTAAATTATTTTTAAAGGTGATGCACAGATTCATGATTGTGGAGTTTAATGTTTGTTCTGTGTTTTATTATGTGTGTCTTACTCTAAGAGCAGTGATTGCTCTTCCTGGCAAACACTTGCTTTGTTAAATAAAAACAGCATGGAGCCCCAACTCACCTGGGAAAGAGTTTTAACTTGTCAACATAAAGAAGTAGCATTTGCTGTCTCATTACCATTTATATCTAATCATTCCTCCTGTATCTGGATATATTTGTGTATTGAAACAGTGGGGGCAACTACAAATTGTGCTTTTTCTTTCTTTTCCCATATAGACTTCAAGTGTAAACAAAAGGTTGCCTTCCAAATTGTTTGCATGTCATCCCCTTCCAGGTTAAATATTAAGATATTTCTGTGGACGTTGGCCCCTCCCTGATTGTTTATTTTCATTTGGGGTCACAGTCACTGTGCTATTATGGTACTAGGTACTCAGGACATGACCCTGAATGCATTTGTATGGTCTCATGCAAAATGAATAGGTGTACGTAGCCTTTGTTTGAAAACACTTAACAATTTCAGGGCTGTAGTAGCAGAGTGTGAACCTAAGTGTAGAGCTCTATATGGCTGCACATCTCTGAAACTTGTCTTTTGAACTCTATGCAGATGGAAGCTTAAGTAAAAAAAACAGGTTAGTCTTTAAAATAAAAAAGATCCCCTGCTTCCCTTAATTCCTGCCTTGTGCCAGCTTATACTTTCTTTAAAATACCCCCCAAATCTAGTTCTTTTTCGGTTGAAACTGAGAAAGATAAAATGCTTATTTGCACAGTCTTTTATATGCTTGAGTCTTAACAAACACTGGCGGCAGTTAGAATTGAGTTTGTCAGACTCACACTTGAATACACCTTGGGACATTTATCCTTTTCCCACCTCACAGCTGCCACTACCACCTTCCTCGCCTGCTTTTTAGTGGTCCAGAATGGCGGCTTACCTGCTTGTGATCATTTAATGATCCAGAATGGCGGCTTACCTGCTTGTGATCATTTAATGATCCAGAATGGCGGCTTACCTGCTTGTGATCATTTAATGATCTAGAATGGCGGCTTACCTGCTTGTGATCATTTAAGGTCCAGAATGGCGGCTTACCTGCTTGTGATCATTTAATGATCTAGAATGGCGGCTTACCTGCTTGTGATCATTTAAGGTCCAGAATGGCGGCTTACCTGCTTGTGATCATTTAATGATCCAGAATGGCGGCTTACCTGCTTGTGATCATTTAATCCCTGCTGTTTTTACAAATAAGCCTGTAGTTGCTTTTGCTTTTCAAGTTGAGCGTGCTAGCCTTGTAGAAAAGGTATTTCTTCTAGTGGGGCTATAACACGCTTCTGTTTAGTGGCTGTGAAATGCCATTATGCTTCACCACAACCCAGGGCTGAGTCGTTTGAAGATTCCCCTCCTCTAAAGTTTGGGCTGAAATTGAATTTCTGTTATGACCATACTAAGAGGTGGAGGCCATCAAGGCTGTATCCTCATGCAGGCCTTTATTAACTCCTGAAGGTCTGGGGTTCTCCAGGAAGAACGGCTTGTCCAGTCTGGTGCAGCCAGTGGCCTCCACCCTCCGGAATCCTGAGTGTGTGTATTTGGAGAGTTAAGTTGTTGCTAAGAAGTAGGACTGTTGTTACAAATACCTGAGGGTGCAGACACCTTTGGAACTACATGATGGAAGCTTTAGGTGAGCATACTACAAAAAACCGCTTGCATTGCTGTGTACGGAGCCTTGAGTGATCCAGGTGCGGGGTCAGAAGACAGCTGTGGATTCCTTAGGTGCTGTGATTGGAATATTGGCAGAAATGGGGACAGAAAGGCCATGCCGTTGAACTCTTGAGACAGTACTGGAAACGAAGTGTAAGGGTCGCCCTTGTTAGGTTCTTGTGAAGAGTCGGGCAGAATCGTGTGGAACATGGAAGGAAGGAGTAGACTATCTGGTGCCTGGCATTTCCTGACAACAGAGTTAGACAGCTGAGTGTCCACCTTAGCTGTCAGCAGCTGTGAGAGAACAGCCACCGTCTAATGCTGCAGCTTCTTGTAATCACAGTGAGGCAGGGTAGCCACTAGTGAATCACCCTGGGGCATGTACAGGGTGAGGGAATGTGCTGGGGAGAGAGTGAGTCCTCAGTGTGTCAGGAGACCCTTAGCTAAAGAGTTGTAGCTGTGAAGAGGCCCATGCTGCTCCTGGCAGGAAGGTAAAGACAGCGCTTGTGGGTCTGTGGCAGCTTTCACTGGAATGTCATGTGTGATCTAGTAGACCCCCACTCTGGAAGATACAGGTGGGGAAGCCTTTGCTGTTTCCAAGTGGTATTGAATCTTCAAGCCCCCAAGAACATGTTAACTGCGGGAGCGTTAACCAGAGCAGCGCCCAGTCGAAATGGGAGTCAGAACCAAACTGCTGCAGAGAACCTGCGTTCTCTGCGTGCGTCTGTTACAGTCAGAATCCTCTAAGATCCTGAGTCTGTGGGAGCACCAGCATGTGACAGGAGCCTGGGACAGCTACAGGCATTGGCCTCGCACCTACCAGTGGAAGTCTGCCCAGAGTCAGACAAACCTTAGGGATGGGGCTCCCAGACTCTTCACTGTGTCCAGGAGGCACATGGAGAAAGGTCATTCTGGAGCTATAAGGTTTAATATTTTTCTTACTAGCTTTTTGACTTACATGGGACAAGTTTCTTTTGTTCTTGTCTTTTGAAATGAGATGTCTATCTTATTGTTAAAGACTAGAGTCTTAAGAGATGATTAGAAGCTACAGGGTTATCTCCTCACGAATGGATTGATGCTTTTATTTTAGAAATGGATGAGTTAGCACAGCAGTGATTAAAAAAATAATAATGGGTTTGCCCAATGCCCTCTTGGTTTCCATGCATAGCCAGCTCCTGCCATGTTAGTGCTGAGCAAGGAGGCCCTCAGCACACGTGGGCACTCCAGGACTGTAAGCGATGCACTTCATTATTTCCATTTGCCCAGTCTGTGGTATTCAGTTATAGCAGCAGACCACACACTAAGAAACATAGATGTAAACCAGTAGTCAGCTAAAGAAGTAGAGCTCTTAAATAACTGGGCAGGCGTGATTGAGAGCAATTAAAAATGTTAGTGGTGAATGTTAATATAGTCATGGTGTACTTCTTCTTGGCCACAGAAGAAGCTTCAGCTGACACCAAATAAACCCTCATTCCTCTGAAGTCATTTGTGTAATGAAGAAGAAATTCTTAGAAACAATAATTGTATACTATACACTGAGCAGAGCGATGGCAAGAGTGAGATTTTATATAATGACATCGCTGTGTATAAAGTGAAATAATTGTTCAGAAAACAGGCTTGTCTTTGGATGTGCATGTCATCTAATGGCTTGCTTGTTGTCACCTGATTAGTGCTTTGGACTGTTTCATAGCACAACACTGTGGGGTCTTTTGAGTTTTTCCATATTTACTAAAACACAGCTGTCTTACTAAATAGGGTGATTCTGGTCGCCCCCACATTTCTGTTCTCAGCGGGCACGTGAGGGCCTGAGTCACCCGGCCGCTTCTGTCCTCCTCCAGCGTTGTATGCAGTTGCAGACACGGAAACAAGGGCACGAACTAAGATGCAGTGCCAGGCCCAAAATAGTGAACATTGCTGATCTGGAATACCTCTGAGACAGACATGTTTGTACATTGTCCTTTGCAAAATTCCATGGAACATTCAGTTGCCATATGAATGTCTTCCTTGTACATGGCTCTCTTACTTAGGGTTTTGTTTTGTTTTTTTTTTACAGTTTTTTTCTAAATGTGTGGGCTGCATTACATGGGTAGGTTGGATGCTAGTATTAAAAAAAACTTGTTACTCATTATATTCATTTGAATTATTAAACAGTGTTCTGGGAACCAAGGAATTTTAAAATAATGGAGATGGTAAGACATTTAGACTTTCAGGTTTTATTACCAGAGGTGTGAGATTTGGAAATATCTTAATCTTAGGAAAAAACTTGTAAGGATTCTCAATGAAGAATTTGTATAACCTGGCTTGGAAACCCAGTTACCAAAAACCCCCAGCTGCACAATGATGGCCACACGGCTCTGATGTCATGCCAATTCCAAATGTTAATGCTGAACTTTTGATGGCTTCATTTACAATTTTAGATACTACTATTCATAAAACAACTTCGAGAGTCTGTACAGCATCAAAATTCAAAAAATGCTGTTCTTCTCTCAAGTAAAATACCATGCACGTCTGTGTGGCTGAGTTGGTAGCTTATGACACATCCCTTGACCTCCTGACCATTTGCTAACAGTAGCACTCTGAAGATGGCTTCTACCGGTCATTATGTTGCATTCTGTCTGAATCCTGTGGTAATCTATTTGTATTCTACAGAAGTTTTTTTTAATATAGTGTGGCAAGTTTGACAACTAGCAAGCTCTTGCTGTGTCCTGCATCACAGAGGTAGACATGACATGTCTCATAGGTGAAGGGAGTTTCCAGAGAGCAGATCACCTAAAAGTCATTTAGTTCTAGATTGCTCACTGCAGCAGCTGTGGAAAAGAAGTATATGGTGTTTGGCTCACTCAAACTAATTGTGATGAGGCATCTAGTTTCTCCATTTAAGTTAGACTGCTCTGTAACACATCCCAAAGAATGTAAGCAAATGGTGCAGTGGTGTTAGAAAGGAGTGTCACCCATACTGCCTTGTTGTAGGACAGATTTCCATTCACACATCATCTGAATGCCAAATGGTTCAATACTAGGTTTTGCTTTATTTTTGCAGCAGAAGCATTTGTTGAGTCCCTGCTGTGTACCAGGCTCTTGACTGAAATAACTAATGAGACCCTAAAAGTATTTTCTGGAGCTGGGTTATTTAGCTTTGAATTAGCCATTCTTCAACGCCTGGCCTCTAACAGTTCTTTGCTTATTGGCCTCTTATTTAATAATAAATAGAAGAAAGCGCTATGAGCCAAATAGAAAAGTGACAAAAGCTGGAAATAGTGACTGAGCTTTGAGGTTCCCACGGTTTTTAGTTTGCTGTGTGCATTTCTGTGGCCTCTCCACTAGACTGCCATGAGGAGCTGCGGTCTCTGGTTCTGTGACAGCAACGCCTGTTCTCATGGAACAGCCCACTTCACAGGCTATTGGGCAGCCTGCCCTGTGCTCTTACTTGGAATTTTGTGGGTGATAGAAGAGAGAAGGCCATTTGAATGAATAGTTCTGTCTGTGAGGTTTGGATCCTGCAGCCTAGGTTCCTAGAGAGCAGCTCTTCCTCCTCCTGTTGTCTGGCCAGCAGCACCAGCACCTACAGCTATCCCTTTGTGCAGAGGAGTGCTGAAGCTCTGTCCACGGGCTGGAGAGCTTTGTGCAGAGGAGTGCTGAAGCTCTGTCCACGGGCTGGAGAGCTTTGTGCAGAGGAGTGCTGAAGCTCTGTCCACCGACTGGAGAGCTTTGTGCAGAGGAGTGCTGAAGCTCTGTCCACCGACTGGAGAGCTTTGTGTTCCCCCCGGTTCAACTGGTGGAAATCTTCTCTGTCATTGATTCATGCATTAGGAGTAAATTATTAAAGGGAAAGGTTAAGTAATGGAAAAGTGTCAAAACCAATACTAAAATATTTGGTCTACCCTTTTAAAAAGTATTTCTTTTTAAATCACATTTTTAAAATAAACTACTGGAGAAAATGTAGAATGAAAAACTAAAAAATCGTTGGCATCAAACACTGGATCCAGTTGTGAACTTAAATGACCCAGATTTATAGTTGTTTCCTAGTAAAACTCACATGTCTGCATGATTGTACCTGTAATATAGGTTGAGTTTAAAAATGAAAACTGAGCTTTGTTTGCTATTGAATTTCAGGGGAAGTTGGCTTTTCGTTGAGCTTTGTCTTGCATTCATTGTTGATATTCCATTGCTCGATTGCTAGACTTACTTAATAGTGTAGTAATGAAATGCAAATTTAATTGAGTAACATTAAAAAGTTGTGATTTCCCTGGAAATAAAATGTTGAAATTACGTGTGATTATAAATAAAGATACCCATTATTGTAATTATTGACCAGCCAAGCTCCTGGTTCTTTAGCCACGTTTTCTTCATCTGCATGAGCGGAGGAGGCCATTATTTGAAAAAGGCAGCACAGAGCATGTGCGCGTCAGAGCTGCTGTAGGAGTGAGTCACTGGAAGTTGGTGCATGCCCTGTAAACCGGGTGGGAGCCGGACACACCCTTCTCCTTTGAGATGCAGATGGCGTGCCCTCTCTTGTGTAGCTGTGCTTTAAGTATATGAGGAATGTTAAGTCTTTCTCTTCCTTTTTTAGCCTTAGATTGTAAGCAAAAGAAATCAAGGTCAAGATCTGGAAGCAAGAAGAAAATGCTAACATTACCTCATGGTGCTGACGAGGTTTACATTCTCCGATGCAGGTATATGCCTCTGTTGTCAAACGTCGTCCCTTTCTTCGTTTTCCTTTGAGACACGGGAGCTGTTTTAGTTGCCATTTTTATTTTGTGGCATGCTCAACAATAAAGTTATAAATGATATTGCAGAGACAGCTTAGAATCTTAATTCATCATATACTTAAGTTTGCTTCAACAACTAGTAAGATTGGGTTTGTGTATCAGTCAAATATATGCCTGTGTTACACTGTAATTTATAGAAGTGGTAAATTGATTGTTGTGCTTTATATACTTGATGGATTTAGTTTGTTTCTGCTGTCTTTAAGTTCCTGCTTATTGAGAACACATTTTCTTTCCCTGCATAACTCACCTCCCTCGGTGCACCCTCAACAGATACATGCGTAGGCACAGTGTACTTCTGAATTGGAGAAGGCTCTTTTGAGAGATACACCCTTTGGAATAATTCATGTGAATGAATTTAGATGTTATAAAAGTATGTAGTGGGGCAGGGGAAATGGCTCAGAAGCTAAGAATACTGCCTACTCTTCCAGAGGACCCACCCTTGGTTTTCCCTTTGCCCATGTGATGGCTTGCAGTTTGCAGTCTCAGGGTCCTGTGCCCTTTTACGGCTCCAAAGACAATGGGCATATGCAGGTGGTGCACGGACACAGAGGCAGGCAAAATGTCCATGCACATTGATTTTTTTCTAAAGAATCCTGCTTAGTTAATTTTAACCCAAATGTCATTATAAAAATTAAGGGCATTTACTAAATCTGTTAATAAAGGAGTACATTGATTCAACTTAATTTAAAACAGTGGTTTTCAAACACCCCCCCCCCCCCAAAAAACCATACAGTTATTTTCATTGCTACTTCATAGCAATGCATAACTTTGCTACTGTTAAGAATTGTCATGTAAGGGCTGGAGAGATGGCTCAGTGGTTAAGAGCACTGGCTGCTCTTCCAGAGGTCCTGAGTTCAATTCCCAGCAACCACATGGTGGCTCACAACCATCTGTAATGAGATCTGGTGCCCTCTTCTGGCCTGCAGACATACATGAAGTGCTGTATACATAATAAATAAAATCTAAAAAAAAAAAAAAAAAAAAGAATTGCCATGTAAAATATCTGCTGTGCGGGGTAGACTTGGGTGACCCCTGTGAAAGGGTTGTCCGGCTTCAAGGGGTTGTGGCCCACAGGTTGAGAACCACTGATTTGTTAGACAAGCACTCTATCTCTGTAGTGTATGGTGAGATTTGCTTCTTACATTATGGGCTTTAGATGGAGAAATAGAATTACCTTAAGAGAACTACCATTATCTACTTCTTTTCTTGTAGGTTTTGTGGCCTAGTCTTTCGGGGACCATTGTCTGTTCAGGAAGACTGGATTAAGCACTTGCAGCGACACATTGTAAACGCTAATCTTCCACGGACTGGAGCTGGCATGGTGGAAGTCACATCACTACTTAAAAAGCCTGCCTCTATTACAGAAACTTCATTTTCTTTACTAATGGCAGAAGCAGCTTCATAGAACCAGGAACCCTTTTAAATAGCAAATTTAATTGGATGTAAATTTAAAATTCTCGTCTTTTTTTTTTTTTGTAAGCCACATCCATTTATAAATACTAAAGTAGGAAAATGGGGGAGCGTGAATTAAGTGGCATCAGAGCAAGCTGTACACTTAGGACAGTAAGTGGTCTATATATTTTATATAGGGTGGAGACGTGTTTTCAAGGTTTGCTGAATTTGGTTGACTGAGTTTACTCAAAGGTCTTATATCTGACAGAGCCATCTGTAAGTGTTGCACACAGGTTTACAGACAGACTCGATGAAAATCAGATTGTGTTCTCTGCAGTGTTACCAGAATCAAGGCTCTGTTTCTTCCCCACACTTACATAGAAAACTAAGACGTTATATTTTGTTGGTATGTATTTAGTGTTTTGTATAATTCCAGGAACTGCTAACTAAATTTACTCAACTTTAGGGCATTAAATATCATGTACTTCATAGTTTGAGACTGTTCACCCAAATAGGGCAGAGTACTATCTATGTAGATGTGTTAAGTGTTTTTTTTAATCACATGATGGTTTTTTTTTAATACTAAAAAGTTGGAGGGAGATTTGTTTAAACAAGTATTTCTAAAAGAAATGTGTCCATAGTCCTGGAAGCTATTTGTGGTAAGGAGTATTCTTTACTGCAGTTGCATTTCTCAGACAATGAAGTGGTGCACCATGCTACCTCCTACTTTGTCCACAAAGATGCTATTTACCCTTTCCAGTTTTGTACCATAATAGATTTTAAAAATCTAATGTTCTGTACTGCAAGACATACTTTTGTTAACAGATTTGTTTCTTTGTAATGTTTTACGTACAGTTTGACATGCTTACAGGACAGGGTTGTCTCTTTATTTAACATTGTAGAAATGTAATTAATAAACAAGGCTCACTACACAATTTAGAATAGGCTTTCTCATTTATATTATCTTCCAAATTTGATCAGTTAGCAAGACTATTAATACACAAACTATTTCTACATATGATGAGAATGTTTACAATTTCAATGCTAGACCTTGTTTTGGATGTGATTAAATGTATGAAAACTGTGTAACACTATGCTCATGCTAAGAACCCACATAATGGAATTACCGAAATAAATGTGCTGTGAGGAATGGAAAGTAATGGTGCAGGCGTCTTGATCATGATCAGTTGTGATGACTCCCTTCAACTCTTCCCAAAAGCAACTTAGTTCCTTTAACCCCAGACCAGTCTCCTTTACAAACAACAGTTTGTGTGCAAGCACTCATTCCACGCCATTTCATGTAGTTGCTAATAGAGGTGAACCAAGGACATGTGCATTGATCCTTTTCTTCATCTGTAAATAAAGTTAAAAATCAGTTAAAGCGAAGGAGTATTTTGGTAGCGTATATACATACCTCACTGCCAGTGAAATTACTTTTCCTATGGTATATCTCCTTACCAGAAATTACTAAATAAAAAGATTTCAAGAATTAAGATGCCTCTAACATGAAGCATTTCTTATTTTTATCATGGGAACTAGTCCATAAAATTGTTTCATTTATTTGGCTTGTTTATAAATATCAAGTTACTTTGGTTTTCTAGAAACACTACATTGGTCAGTATGTTATGTGTGAAAAAATAAATTTGCCTGCTGTGGTTATTAACCTTTTAACTTGGGTCGTTTAATGTGATGAATCACATCACATTTCTTTTGACTGAAAATATACCAAGCCTGTGTTGATATTGATAACCTCTTACTACAGATGTTTTATTGAAAATCCTAAAGTAGATTTCAATCTGTGTATATGTCCTGTTGTCTGCTTACTTGATGGAGAAAAATCTCACGGGTTTCCCTGGGCTGGCTCTGAACTCAGAACCCTCCCTTCTCAGCCTCTGGCCTAACTGGGACTACACCAGTGTGGCACTGTGCCTGGCTCAGTATAACTTTTAGAACTGAGCCATAATGCTAACAAAGCAAGTAGAATCCACAAGTCTAGGGGGAAATGACAGGGAAAATGAGAAGACTTGTGGTTTTTAGGGAGTTCTTAGATTTAATTTTGATTATTTTTTATCATGGCAGCTATCAAAATGTAGGAGTGTAGTAGAATTAGTGTAACCACGTAGTTCAGAGTTAAACCAAAGACCTTCCCAGGAGCAACTTTGGCACCTCATAAGCTTAGAATCATGTCATTTGCAAATAAGGCTGCGGGGATGTGCTTTCCCTTTAGTTAACTCATTTTTCATTATTTACCAAAAACATTATTCACTTATGTTTTTGTGAGGAGAGCACAACACACTTGTGGAGAGTGAGAGTTCTCCCTTGTACCGTGGGTTCAGGGTTCAGACTCAGGCGGCCTGCCTTGTACCAGGGCAAGCATCCCCTGCTGTGCTGTCTCATTCCTGCCCTCCCCCCCCTCCTGTGACCGTGTTTTATTGCTCTAGCTACGATTTTGAACATTGTGTTAAGCAAAAGTGATGAGAATGGGCACATTTGCCTCATTCCTGACTCAAAAGGAAATACTTTCAGCTTTTCAATGTTTGTTTATAATTTATGTGTGGGTTTATGTATAAACATCCTTTGTTCTGTTCCTTTTGTCCTGATTTGTCAGAAAAGAGTCTTGAATCTGTCCTGATTTGTTTGTCAGAAAAGAGTCTTGAACTTTGTCAAAGGCTGCTCCTCCAGTTGTGTGGTCTCTGCCCAGAAGTGTCTATGTTGTATTTAACATTTGTTGGTCTGCATATGTTGTGCCAATTTTGATGCATATCAGGGATGAAATCAAACTGGCAAGGGTATTCGTTGTCCTTGATGTGCTCTTTGGTAACATAATGGTTTGCACAACTTATTGAGAACGTCCATATTGTGGTGGCATTCTTTGTGGTCAGCATGACACACCGGTGAAACAGGAAGGTCAGATGAGGAACTGCCTCCATCCGATTGGCCTGTGGGTTTGACTGGGAAACATCTTTTTGCTGGTTAATGTCCAAGGGCCTGCCCACTATGGGGGTTATCATCCTGTATAGGAAAGTCCGGGGGAGCAAGCCAGGAAGCCGTGTTCCCTCCGTGGTTCCCCTTAGTGATACGGCTGTGACCTGAAGAGTTGGAAGATGAAATGAGCCCCCTCCTCCCCAGGCTGCTTTTGGTCATGGTATCAACATAATCACAGGAACAGGAAGGAAACTAATGTCTACCTGCGCTCGTCGGGGAAGTTGATTTCCACTCATGCTTGTCGGGGGAATTGATTCCCATTTCTCTCTCTTGTTGGGTCTTTATCTGGCTTTGGTGTCGGTGCTGTTAGCTTCATAAGTGATTTTCGGTGTGTTTTCCCCTTCCTTTTGTGGGCTAGTCTGAGAAGGAGGTGGAGTAGTGCTAACTCTCCTTCTAGAGTTGCCGTGCACCATCAGTCTGGTGTGGGGCTTTCCTCGGTGGGGAGTTTTAGGTTTTCAGAGTCTTTTCATAATCTCCCCTGTGGATCTCATTGGTATTTGCTATAAAAGCCCTTTCTTATCTCTTAATTTAATATTTCAGGTCTATTCTCTTCTTAGTTTTGTTAGAGATCTGTTTTTCTTTTTAATAAATGAACTTTTGTTTGATTAACACTGTGTATTCTCGTTTACTCTATTAATTTCTGACCTGATCTTTCTTGTTTCTGACCACCTGCTTCTTTGGGGTCTGGCTTGTTCTAATTTTCTGGGACCTTGACTGAACTTCCTCTTTAGGTCCCTTTTTTTAATGTATGCACTAAGTTCTAATTTTTTCCTAGAGCTTACCTAGCTGTGGCCGAAAAGTTCTAGTGGAGTGTGCTTTTTCATTTTCATTCCGTTCTTGGGATTTTTAAACAACCTTCCTGATGGCTTCGTTGACCCAACGATCGGTTGGGCATAGAAGGATCTGGATGGGTTCCCAGCACCCACAGAGGGTGGGATCCCATGCCTCTGGCCTCCAGAGGCACCTGCAGGTGTCGTGTGCATATCCACGCACAAAGACATACGTATATAGACATAATTTAGTAAATCAAATCTTTTTAAAAGGAGTATACTGAATTTCTCAGGCATTTGTGTGGTTTCACTTGCTATTAATTTCTTCTCTATACCACTGTGATCTGCTAGGAAAATAGAAGTATCTGGCTTGTATATTTCTTAAGTTGCTGTTCTGTGACCTATAATGTGGTCCTGTAGACGCTCCCTGTCTGTAGATCTGTAAGGACCATCTGATCCATTGTGAGCTTTGACCCTGAGGGTTCTTTGTTGACTTTTAGTTTGGATGATCTGCCTAATGATGAACACGGTCACACACTGTTATAGTTGAATGTTTTTCTCTATCCTGCTGGTTTCCCTGGGCCGGTTTCTCTTGCTCGTGGATTCCCATAGCCACTTATGAAATAATCACTCAGAGGCTAATATTTAAGTAGAATTGTTTGGCCAATGGCTCAGGCTTATTACTGGCAAGTTCTCTCTCTCTCAGTTTTTAATAGTTTATATTTTTGCCACAAAGTCTCTCGTGGCTTGTTACCTCACATCTTGCTTTTCTGGCGGTCACATGGTATCTCCCTGACTCCACCTTGTTTCTCTCTGTATCTTTGTTTGGATTTCCCACCTGGCTCTATTCTGCAACACATATGGAAGCATAGAGAAGGACCCTATCTAGTCACCATACTGCTGTGAAGAGAACACCAGGACCAAGGCGACCTTGAAAGAAAGCATCTAATCAGGGCCACACCTTCCTGAGTTTATGCCTCTTGCCTCCTTAGCTGGAGATGGACTTTGGCATCACAAAGGTGCCCAGTAGAGTCTTGCAGTAAGCCAGCCGTGCATACTGGGTGAAGTGGGGGGGGGGGGGGTAGGCTTTGCATGACTTTTTAAACCTCAAAACCCACTCCCAGTGTCACACCTCCTCCAAGACCACAACTCTTAATCCTTCTGGGGGGGGGGGCATTTTCATTCAAACCGCCATACCCACTACTATTGTTTCAGTGTCTATTAACATAAGCCCCAGCATTCAGAGTGTGTGTGTGTGTTTGTATTCGTATCTATTGACCTCCCTTCATATGTATTAACCTTTCCTCGGTTTCCCTCACTGACTTCCACCCTTTGATTATCAGGCTGGGTATCTGTCAGTCAGTTGTGTTTTCCTGGATGTATTTCCCTCATTGTTACGGCAATGTGCACCGGGGCAAATATAGTGAGGGGAAAGCCTGTATAAGCTGGGACCCTAACTGCTCAGCCCGCTTGGCTGCCAATGGCCCCACCCAGGGAGCTATCTCGTTGGCCACCGATTCTCACTTTTTAATCCACTCAACTTGTCTGTGTCTCTCTATAAATTGGGATTTTTACATTTTAAAGAATTGCTGAGAGATGCTTGCAGATTTTTATGACTTTACTGGTTGTTTTTTCTGGGTGGTTGGATTTTATTTTATTTTTCCTCTCCGGTTTGCTGTCCTGGAAATGGTAGGTTTCTTCTGGCTCTCCTTTGATCAGACATTCCGCCCTTGGGACTTGCTCTTTGTGTCTGCAGCTATCTTCAGTGTACACGGTAGGCCAGTAGGTGTCTCACCTGCCATGCTGGCTCCGAGGCTACCGCCTGCCTTTCGCTGTACTTGTCTCGTGGTGACTTTTTTCCCTGTCAGTTTTCAAAGATAGCTTTGCTGGGTATGGCAGTCTTGGTAGGTCGTTACTGCCTTTAGGAATGGGAATACACCATTCCAAGTTTCCCTGGCGTTTACATGTGGTGTTGCCTGAGGGTAGCATCTCGACTAGTACGTAGTGCGGGGGCTCTTGTCTGCCGTGCCTAACATTCTGATTGCCTCCTGCATCAGAGTGTCTATTTCTCTATATAGGGGTGTGTGTGTGTGTGTGTGTGTGTGTGTGTATTTCCTGCTGTAGTTTCATTGAATAGATTTTTTTCTGTCCCTTGAATTTTACTAAGATTTATTTATTCTTTGTGGCCTTTCCCTTTTTTCTTTGCTGTAACTTACTGGTCTGGGTCCTGGGAAACTGTAGCCTGCTGGTTTCCATTGGCCTTCCTAGATGCTGATTGGAGCCAGTAAGAGACAAGTATTTGCCAGATCTGTCTTTGCCTTGTAGTTTTGTGGGGTTCCCCTCTGCCACAGTGCGCTTGACAGCCTGTGAGCGGGGCAGGTCCTCACTCCACCTGGATTTGCCTGAGCTCTGCACAGATAGACCTCTGCACTCACTCTCTTGAGACAGGGTTTCTCCGTGTAGCCCTGGCTGTTCTGGAACTTGTTCTGTAGGCCAGGCCGGCCTCGAATGAGAAGCTACCTGCCTCTGCCTGTGCTGGGATTAACAGCATGTGGCCGACTGAATTCACACTTCTATGTTCCTGCTGTTCCTCTTGTAAGACGACCAGGGTGGTTCAGTTTTAACCGGTAGGCCCTTTCTCTCAAGATGGCAGCAAGCCCTGCTTGCCCTTTGAGTCATACAAAGTAAGAGAACCAGGACTGCAGCTGGTTTGGAGGCTTGTGAGGACTGTGCACTCCCCCCCCCCCCCCCCGGCCCCCAGGCTGCGCAGTGAGGCTCTGACTTGGTGTGAGTCTTGAACTCCCTCTCCCCTCCATGGGTCTGACTGTGCACCCCCCCCACCAGGCTGCTCAGTGAGGCTCTGACTTGGTGTGAGCCTTGAACTCCCTCTCCCCTGCACAGCTTCACAGCTGAGTCCCTGCCCTTCTCAGCACTTCTCAGGGCTTGTGTCTGTGTTCTTGTGAGTCTCCGATGCTCCTCCTCCTCCTCTTTTTAGAATTTATGTTCTTATTCTGAGTCTTCTTACACAGGCATGTACCTCTTAGGGGAAGCCCTGTCCTCCTGTTCTGATTGGCAAGCATGCGTTTGCTGACTGCTACCATGAAGCTGGCCACATTAGCAACAAGGAAGGAGTGTTGTCTCGGTTGCCAGCAGAGGCAGTCACTTCGCACAATGGTGCTGGCGTGTGTGCAGACTTTAATCGCTACAGTGTTCCATTATATGCTTGGCCGGTTATACGTTGGCCTTTTATATTGTCTCAGGTTTTAGCTTTATAAATGAGAGCTTCATGCATTTGTATGACGTATGCTGAACATATCCCTCCAACTGCCCCCCAAACTCCTCCCAGATCCAGATCCCCCAACACGTTTCCTTACCAAATCCATGTCTTCATTTTTTCCCCCTTTTTCTTTTTTTAATAAGCTGTGAGCAGCCAGGGTTGCTTTCTTGGGGGAAGTTTCTAGCACTATAATGGGCACATCCTAGAGCTGGGTGTGTTCACACAGCCGAGTCTTTAGACGGAGATCCCGCTGCTCGGAAAGCCCGCCTCGCCTCATCTCTGCAGGTTGGAGAATGGGTCACCTCACTCTGTCCTTGCCATCCGCTAATTTAACAGCTCTAGTTTTTGCTATGTTTTGTTCAGTTTTGAGTGATGGATGAAATACAATATGTGCACTTTGGACGTTAAAGGTGCTTGCTTTCTGGTTTAAGATAAGTATGATTATTACATTTTACTAGAAGAAATGTCTGAAGTAACAGCAGCTGCACGTTCAGAGTTTCCTGGGAGTTCCTCAGGTTACCCAGTGACACACGTCATCTCCAGAAGTGGAGAGTAACTGGAGGTAGCACACAGTCCTTACTCGCTCGCTAAGACGTTTGCTCTTTATGGCAAAGAAAGCTGCACCAACTTCGGCGAGTGCTTCTCCACCTTCTTTAGATGGCCATCTGGGTTTTATTTAGCTTGCTGATGTCTGTAAAATGGCCATTCACTGTCTTTAAACGTCTCCCTACATTTTTAGTTCTGTGGACTTGGTTTATGTCTGTCTGAAACGTGTCACTTATGTTACTGGTCATTCTGGTCTGTACTTCGGCTCCCCTTGTGTGGATTCTGTGTCAGGCTGAGTTGGGCTAGCCTCGGAAAACACCATGCACGCTTTGAAAGTCTTCCCAGCTGGCATGAAGCATGCTGCCTCCCTCAGGATTTGCTGCACACCAGAAAGAAGCTTCTTACTGTAGAGTCGTGGGTCCTTAGACTTTTTCCTTTAAAATCTACTTTTGTTGATTTCCCAAGGAAAACCGCTGTGGGTACTTAACCCATCAGCTCATCCTTCCCGGCCTTTTGATTCCTAGTAAATTCGGGGGCGGTTGATTCCTGTGTGCTTTATTCGACACCCCAGGTTTAGGTAGGTGTATTTGCGGTGTCTTTTGTTTACTTGTTACATGGCACTCAAGCACCGATTTCCCTTTTGACCAGTTTCTACACGAGGGCTGCCCTAGGCAGGGTCTCTACTGCTTTCATGAAACACCATGACCAAAAGCAAGTTGTGGAGGAAAGGGCTTTATCCAGCTATTACACTTCCACACTGTGCTCCATCCCTGAAGGGGGTCAGGACAGGAAAATCAAGCAGGGCAGGAACCTGGAGGCAGATGCAGAGGCTGTGGAGGGGGGAGCCCCTTACTGTCTTCCTCCTCATGGTTTGCTCAGCCTGCTTTCTCTAAGAACACAGGACCACCAGCAGCGCAGGGGTGACCCCAGAGTGGGCTGGGTCCTCCCCTCTCAACCATGACTTAAGAAAATGCCCCGCAGCTGGATCTACGGAGGCGGCCCCTTCTTGATTCGGCTGGTACTTGAGATGGTTCCGTACTCACAGGAACCCTCTGCTTTTAAAGCCAGGGGCTGGAAAGGGGGCTCAGCACGTAGCAGCACTTGCTGCTCTTGCAGAGGACCCAGACAAGATTCCCAGCACCCCTGTGGTGGCCCACAGTAGCCTGTAACTCCACTTCTAGGGCTCTGATGTCCTCTTGTCTCCAATGCCCCTACACATGCACGGTGCATATAAAGTCACATGCACACACACAGACACACGTAACAGGAGAGGGATTTTTGTAACAAAATAAAATCCTATTAGAAATAACACAAAGCTTCTAGAAATTGTGTGTGTGGTTGGGTGGACTTATGGGTGCGTGTGCACAGTCACGTGCGTGCATACATGTGCACATGTATGCAGGGTTTTAAACTTCTGAAATGTTTTCCTGTTTGTGTTTTTAAACTTCTGAAATATCCTCCTGCTTGTGTTTTTCCTTTCTAGCATGTTAAAGTTTTCTGTGTATGTCGTATACCGTGGTATGTATGTGAGAGCATGTAGGTGCCCTTGGATGGTGGGAAGAGAGATTCCCAGAACCGGAGTTATAGGCAGTTTGTGAGCCACTTTGTGGGTCCTGGGAATCGAACCCAGGCCCTCCATCAGAGCAGGGTATGCTCTTTACTGCTAAACTTTCTCTTTAGCCCCTGAGGACATTTTCTAATTTCCTTTTTCCGGTTCTAGGCTGCTTCAAATAGGTTATTTATTTTTTTCTTTGTAGTTTACTGGACTATCCTACGTTTTAGTAATTGTCCTCTAACCCTGAAAATTGAAGTACCTAACCAGAGTGTGGTCTTATACACATGTGATCCCAGCATTCCAGAGGCTGAAGGATGATTACAAGTTCAAGGCCAGCTTTGGGACCCTGGTCTCTCTCTCTCTCTCTCTCTCTCTCTCTCTCTCTCTCTCTCTCTCTCTCTCTCTCTCTCTCTCTCTCTCTCTCTCCCCCCCCTCTCTCTCTCCCTTTGCATAAGTTCGTTGATACTTGGCATCAAGGCTGGTCCTGTCTCCTGTGTGGAGTCAGGGGCATCACAGTGGGGAGCTGTAGCATCTCTGTGGTCTGCTGAGGTAAAAAGATGGCATGGCAGTGACTACGGTTCTGCTGGTGACAGTGGCGTATCCGGAGTCTGTAGATGCGAGTTGCTGGGAGAAAGCTTCCAGGAGGGGAAACTGCGAAAGCAGGTGTCTGCTTGGGCTGTGATAGCCCAACACAGAGCCCCAAGTTCACACTGCTGTTAGCTTCCCTCCCTCTGCAGAGTGCACAGCACGTCCTCTTGTCCTTCCTCCTCCAGAGTCAGCCATTGGGACAGCATCAGAAGTATTTAAAATGACTAACGAAAAGGCATCTTTTCATTAAGTCAGTCTACTTGTAATTACGTTTCATTATAATTGGTTTAAGTAATAACATTTTTTTGGAGACAGTACTTCTGAAAGAGGTACAGAGTTCATTTTGGCAAAAATAAAAAGCCTCGCTGGTAGCATGTCATAATCTCCACATGGAGGCTGGCAGATACTAAAAAAAATTTTTTTAAAGCCAGACATAATCACAGGGCAAGCCCTAAACAAAAGAGAGCCTTAATGTGATTTAAATACCGTGACTGAGTTGCAGTCAGCGTCAGCCTGGACCGAGTTGAATGTGACATCATCCTGTATGGAAATATATTCTAGCAAAAGACTACTACGGCCACCATCTGTTCCCACATCTCGCCGACTGGCCCGTCCCCCAGTGGGATGCAGCAAATACGTTTAAACATAAGCACATCTTCCTCTCACTACAAAGTGTGAGTATCACCCCAGTGTTGTGAAGACTTTGTTTCAGGAACTATTAAGACAGCTGGCAAAAAAAAAAAAAAAAAGAGAGAGAGAGAGAGAGACTTCTGATAGACCTGTGAGCATTCACTGGTCTTACATGTGCTTTAAAAATTGTCCTTTATGAGGTAAAATATAGAAGAAAGGTTTATTTCAGTCTTTGGTTCACTGCGACAACTCCCTGAGAACAGTGCCAAGACTGTTGCCAAACGCCTCAACAGTGACAGCCGTAGTACCCGGTCTCTCGGTCCCTGAGGTGGAGTCTGCAGGGGCTTCCTTCAGTTACCCTGACGCACTGCTCTTCAGAGGCAGTGGTGCCATCGGCTGCACGGAAAGTACTCTTCCCTCAGCTCTGATCTTGCCCTTTGTCAGACTGCTAAATAACTCACTGACTGCTGGAAGGAAGGAAACCGTACTATCTATCTATTATTTAGGAAGCACCCCTCGTCTGCAGATCCCTAGTTAGTCCTAAAGAAGTCTTTTGAAGGTCTGTGGAACTCTTCCTGACAAGACAGGAGCCTCAGAAGTAGTATGTGCACACTGTGGGGGAAGAGATTAACCAATTAATTTTATTGTATGAGGTTGTATGAAACTGACCCTTTATGATAGGGTCTTATTTGGGAGCTGAGCTGCAATTAATAGGAGCAAAGGAATATATAAATCACATTTTTGCAGCAGACTCAGTTATAAGAAGTAAGACAAAACAAAACAAAAAAGTTTTATTGCCATTTACTTTCTATAAATTGTTGATTAGGAAACAGCAGCAATGGGGCTCATAGCCAATGAAGTAACAGGACAGTGTCCTGAAGAAAGCCTCCATAAGCCATAAGCTTTGGCACTACAGGCGTGGATAACTTTCCTCATCTTCTGTGTGAACAGAATTAACCCAAACAACTGGGGTCAAAGATAACAAGACCGATGAGGTAAATGGAGATGGCAAAAGAATATCTTCATGCAACGTCACTTCTTGGCCATGGGGACCACGGCCATCGGTGTAGGGAGCAAAAATCACAATTCATTTGAAATTCAAGAGCAGCAGACTGGGTAATAGCAGTTTTGAATAAATCCTTGGCCAGCTGAATACTAGCCCCTAGGCTTCTGCCATGAGTACAAACCCCACTCATGTGAAGGGCATTGTGCAGAAGATGGTGGCCAGCTGTTCTCTACCGAGTTGAAACAATAAGAACTAGATGTCCTGTTTTTATCAAGGATTTGGACCAAGGATGGGAAGACTATTAGTGACTGAACTACTAAGTTCCCGTGGAACCTTTTAAAATCTACCCTTTAAAACACATAGGTAAGTTACACAGGAATGAAAATCTGTAGCGTGGATAGTCAGTACAGACACCACATTAGAGCGGAGTAAGGGGAAGCATGTAGCGTCAGCCGAAGACTAGCATTTAGCTGACTAACTTCTCAGGAAGCTGCCTTCAGAGAGGAGCTGAGTCTTCATTTTTGGCTTTCTTGGTTGGCACGATTTTGAATTACATCTAGTTCTCATTGGCGTCTGTCCACAGTTTCCGAGCAACTGCTTCCTGCAGAGTACTGCTAAACAAACACTTGGCATCAACAGAATTTGTTTTTGAGAATTATCATTTCCCCTCCTCTTCCAACTTCTCCTGTGCCCTCCCCCAGCCCCTCCCAAACGGAGGATCTCTTCATTTTGATAATTGTTACACAGACCCCCTCGTGTAACTATAAACACGACCCGCCGAGTCTGCTGGTACTGCTCGTCTGTGTGTCTGTTTAGGGATGACCACTTGGTATTGGATAACTAGGTAGGGGACTCGTCCCTGAGAAAGCAGATTCTCCTCCCTCTCTGGGCGATCACTAATTGCCTGTAGCACTTCCCTTAAAGGCAGCACCTTGTGAGATTTCTCCCATCCGCGTTGGCATGTCAACTGGTGGTGTCATCCTTTAGGTCAGCCATGTTGTTAGGTTTCACGGGTGCCGCTCTCCTGTCACATGTAAGACACACCCTCTTGCTGGAGACTCCCTGACCATCTTTCTACCTCCTTCTCCACAATGTTCCCTGAGCCCTAAGTGTAGGGTTTGTGTTGTGGATGTGTCCCTGGGGGAGGGGCACCCCGTGGTCACTTCTGACTTTCTGTAATGGTCTCCCCCTACTGCACAGAACAGCCTCTTTTACCAGGGGTGAGAACTGCAGATTTCACTCTTCTTTACTGGATGTCTCCCCTAAACTATGCTTTTCAGAAAAAGTCTGCTTCGGGGCCAACAACTGCAAGCGATGAGAGGCAGTGCCAAGGGTGTGGCCTTGAGGGCTTGGGTCCTCTGGATGTTGGAGAGCTAGAATGCCCCAGCAGGGGCAGTTTCTGCTGCTGTGGATCCAGGGAGAGACTTGTGGTGTATTAGATTGGAATTTTGGGATATCACACAAGCAATCTATTGCCCTCTTCTACCTTAAGAATCACTAATTCATTGGAGTGGTGGTGGCGCATGCCTTGAATCCCAGCACTTGGGAGGCAGAGGCAGGCGGATCTCTGTGAGTTCGAGGCCAGCCTGGTCTACAGAGCGAGTTCCAGGACAGCCTCCAAAACAACACAGAGAAACCCTGTCTAAAGAATCACTAATCTGATACTAGTGATATCAGGAGACTTCAGCCCTGTTAAGTGTTGTGCTAGAAAAGTTTTAATGTGTGGTTTCCCTTCTGCTGCTCTGTTGTGGTTACGGGCACCTGGCTTGCTGAGCTTGTCAACTTTAGTAGTCTAAATTCTCTCACTGTGCCTTGCCGAAAACTCCAAAAGTGAAAACACAGGAGGTCTCTCTCTCTCTGGGAGTCGGGAAGTTGTGCAGGCTCAGCTCCCACTGCTGTGGCTGGCCAGCGTCCCTTGTCACGTGCTCACAGGGCACCAGATTCGAGAAGGACCAACATCAGCAGCTGCTGTCCACACCAAGGGTGACTTCTCCTTTGTCACGAGCATTCTTCCCGCCAGCCTGGTCCCAGAGCCGCGTCAGTCCCAAAGGAACACGCAGGATGCTACATTAATTATGAAGCTGTTGGCTGTTTGCTATGGTTTCTTGTTGTCTAGCTCTGACTTATTAACCCATAACTGGGAATCTGAGTATTTCCGCGTGGTCTTCTCTTATGGGAGAAAGGGTCCGGACCTCTTACTCCTCTCGAGTCCTGCATGGTAACTCACTGTGCCTCTGTTTCCCAGAATCCTCCTTGACTCCTAGTCCCACCTATCTTGCTTCCCTATTGGCCAACTGTGCTTTATTCATCAACCAATAAGACGACACATACACAGAAGACCATCCCCCATCGGTCCTTCATGCCTCGTGACAAAACTGCAAATACAAATCAGGTGCATGACTCCTGAGAGGTTTGCTCTAAACCCTAAAAGCTGTGTTGAGGCCCTGAATAAAAGCTTGTCTGGAAACACGTTTAATGGCCAGTTGGGAATGTTTATTTTTAGCATGGTAGAGCTAGTTGTTGGCTTACAGTTCACTCCATACTGTCATTCTTAAACCTGCACATAGCCTCGGGACTACAGAGGTGTATCTTACAACTTCCCTAATGCTGGAATGCCCAAATGGCTTGAGCTACCTGCAAATCATTCATACAAGAACTGGAATTTCCAGTTATCTTTTCCATTGTCTTCCTTCCCAAAAGCAACTAGGGGAGGATAGAGTTTGTTTGATCTCACAGCTTGAAGTCAGTGCAGAGGAGTCATAGCTGGAACTCATGACAACAACTGATGCAGAGGCCATGGCTTGATCAGCTACTTTCTTACACCCCAGGACCATGGGCCCGGGGTGCTGCCCCCCTCTGTAGGATGGACCCACCCACATTCCCAGTTGAGAAAGTGTGTTACAGGCTTGCCCACAAGCTAGTCTGGTGGGAGACTTTTCTTAATGGAGATCCCTTCTTTTGAAATGACTATCCTGTGTCAAGTTACAGAAAACTAGCAGGCAGCATGCATTTACTTCTGAACTCTAGCTGTCTGTATTTTGACAAAACCACTCAGTTCCCTGAACTTTAGAAGGGGAAAGCAATGGATTTAGAGAACACAGTCACCACGGAATCTATATCGATAAGTTACTGATAATGTTGGTGGTAATACATTGCCACATCTAACAATCCTTGGGTGACACTGTAAAGTCAGGAGAAAGGCTTAGGAGAACAGGGGTTCTTGAGTCCAGCGCCAACTCCTACTGTGGATTCTCATCTGTGTTCTATGAATAGCAGCAATGTCAACCAGACAGACCCTACCAGTGTTCAGACGTTTTCATGCAGGAAGTGAATGGCCAGTGCTTCCTGTTGATGAGGTGCATTTGACTCAGGCTGGGTGGGTGTTAGAGACACACATTAGACTACAGGAAATTCGCTTTCTCGCTCACAAAGCATTGATGCCCAAATAAAATCACTATCCTGGTCCACTTAAAATGTTGGTGTTAGGTTTGGGTGATTTTATTCACTCTTTGGTTCCTGGTGTCAGGGGTTGTACTGACGACCTCAGTGTCCTCGATGCTTGTCCTCTCTTGGCCATCAGTGGACACTGTTAAGAGCTCTGTGCACGCCTGGGCTGGAGAGAAGGCTCAGCGGTTAAGAGTACTTCCTGCTTATATACGGCGCCTCACAACCACCTGTAACTCCACTTCCCTTGGATCCAATGCCCCATTCTGGACGGCAAGCACTCTGCTTTCCTACGTGGCATCACGCGGGCAAACACAAATAACTTTTAGGTCACACAAAGGCGTCCCCTCCCTGCAGGTGTTCCCCAGCAAGCAGTTACCCCCATCCTATAACAAGGTCAAGTGGGCCACTGCCAGGGTAAGCAGGTGTAGGTGTATACTTTCCAAACACACAGCAGCTGAAGCTGGAGCTGTAATTCTGTTTAAAAATGGACGCCAGAGGAAAAAAAGCATGGTTGGGTGTAGAACCACCAGGTGGCGGTATGTGTGGACTAAAAGCGTTTATTCCCTCTGCAGCATGGGTGTTCCTTACCTTACTTCACAAAAGATAGGTCTTCTTGTTTTTGGCATCTGTGCGTGCGCTCTCTCTCTCTCTCTCTCTCTCTCTCTCTCTCTCTCTCTCTCTCTCTCTCTCTCTCTCTCTCTCTCTCATATATATAGAGGCTCAAGTTGCTGTACACAGTGTCTTTTTCAATCTTTCCACTGTGTTGAGGCCGTGTCTCTTACTGGACCTGGAGTTTGCCAATGCTGTCCGGTCTAGCCCGCCAGCCTGCCCTGAGGCTGCTGTCTGTGCATCCTGAGTTCACAGGTGGCCACCACCCTGCTTTTCTGTGGGTTCTGGGGGTCCATATTCTTCACACTTGCAGCCTAGCACTAGAGCTATCTCCCAAGCCCACAGAGGATACTTCCTTAGACGGCTTGAGGGTGAATGAAGTCACTGCAGACTTAGCAAGCATGATCTGGAACATGGCTGGTTCTTTTCAGAAACTAAGGTATTGTAGATGGATTTCCAATAGAGACTGAAATAACCATTAAACTGCCATAGGGAAAGAGGCTAGGGACGACCTTAATGAAAAAAAGATCAAACTGGTCTATTCATTACCGCTTCCTTGTTCTAACAAAGTCCCCGACTGAAAAGCAGCTTCAGGGAGGAAGGGTTTACTCCATCTTACAGTTTGAGGTTGCAGCTCACCATGGCGGGGAAGACTGAGGGAGGCTGGTCACCTGCTGTCCGCAGCCGGGAAGCGACGGGAACAAATGCTGTACTGAGCTCGCTTTCTTCTTTCCGTTCAGAACCGGACCCCGCCTGCCTCATGCGCACATCCAGAGGTGCGTGCCCACGCTTACTCTAGACCCAGGCAGCTGGTCCTGAAGATTGGCCTCCCAGGATGAGAAGACCACAGAGGATGCACGCAGAGTTACGCAGCAATCGAAGGTAAGTTGTGTGCTTTCATCCTGTGAACAAGTGAGTAAAACATGGGTAGTCAGTCCTCAGAAGGTCAAGTGCAGGGGACCCACTGAGCTCACGAGAGAAAAGCAGGGTGTGCTGGCTGGCGCACTCCCGTAATGCCAGAGCTAGGGAAGCGGAGGAGATGGATCTCTGTAAATCTGAGGCCAGTCAACGTTACAGAGACAGCAAGGCCCTGTCTCTCAAAACAAAACAAGCAAAAAAAACAAAAAACAAAAAAAAAAAACGTCACCACCAGAGGCTGGAGAGGTGGCTGTACAGTTGAGAGCCCGTGTTGCTCTCGCAGAGGACCCGGGTTTGGTTCCTAACACTCATACAGTGGCTCACAACCATCCATAGCTCCAGTTCCAGGGAACCCAATGCCCTCTTGTGACTTCTGTGGGCACCAGGCACATGCATGGTGCCCATATATAATATGCAGGCGAAACACTTTGTGTGTGTGTGTGTGTGTGTGTGTAAAACTCCAACTTTGTTAGCCATTAGGGAAATGCAAATCAAAACTACTTTGAGATTCTGTTTCACCCTAGAGAAAATGACTCCCATTAAGAAAACAAACAGTAACCAATATTGGTAATAAAAAACAGAACCTTCATAGACTGCTAGTGGAAGGTCCTTCAGCAAGTATAGAAATTAAACACACACACACACACACTCACACACATACACACACACATACATACCACACACACACACACACACACACACACACACACACACACAAATAACAACAACAACAAAACAGAACCCCTGACTTAGGGTTTCTACTGCTGTGAAGAGACACCATGACCACAGCAGCTCTTATAAAGGAAAAACATTCAATTGGGGCTGGCCTACAGCTTCAGAGGTCTGGCCCATTGTTGTCATGGTGGTACACAGACAGACACAGTGCGGGAGAAGGAACTGAGAGCTCTACATCTTGATCCACACAGCAGGACGTGACCTGTGTCCTCCACTAGGCATAGCTTGGGCATACATGAGGCCTCAAAGCCCAGGTGGATGCTTATCTTTCCCGCCTGCCAGTTCCCAAATAACCACTCAGAGGCTTATCAGTTACATTTGTTTGGCCAATGGCTCAGGCATATTACTGATTAGCTCTCACATTTAAATCAACCCATTTCTATTGATCTGAGTATCACCACATGGACTTGGCTTACCGGTAATGTTCTGGCATCTTACCCCTTTGGTGGTTACATGGCATCTCCCCAACTCTGCCTACTTTTTCTCCATATCTGTTTGGATTTTCCGCCTGGTTCTGTTCTCCCTGGCCATTGGTCAAATCAGCCTTATTTATCAACCAATAAAAGCGACACATGTTCTCAGCATACAGAAGGACATCCCATATCATTCCTCCAACAAGGCCGCACCTCCTAGTAATGCCACTCCCTGTGGGCTGAGCTATGAGTATATGGGTGCCATTCCTATTCAGACCACCACAGCCCCTAGAGACAGAAAACCATGCCAACCCCATCACTTCTGCTATATTGTCCAAGTAATCTAAGAACACCACAGTGACTCCTGCACATTCTTATTACGGCAGACAATATCAAAGCTTAGGTGTCCACCAGTAGACGAATAGGTTAAGAAAATATGGAGTGTGTGTGTGTGTGTGTGTGCGCGTGTGTGGTGGACTTTTATTCTGCCACAACAAAGAAAGAAATGATGTCATTAGTTAGGAGATGAATGGGACTGAAGTCCATTCTGTCATATGAAATAAGGCAGATACCAGGTGCTCCTCCAGGTAGCATGTGCGTACACATGAAGTGTGTGTGTTGAGAGAAACTCATGGAAAAAGAGATAATGGGAGTGAGTGTGGCCAGAGTACATGATAGACTTGAATTAAAATGTCATTATGAAACCTGTTTTTACAATAAATGCATACTATTTTTTTTTAATCTCAAAAACCCCAGAAGCTTGGAACGTGTGAAGGAAAAAGGGAAATAAGAAGGGAAGCAGAGGACAGGACTGCTCCTAGGTGAGGCGGAGGAGAAAGTTTACTGTAGAGGAAAGGGAGACGAAGCCAGGGAGAGAGGCATCTGGGAGACTCCAGAGTGGTCCCGACCCTGAGACGGGGAGACAGGGGAAGCAGGTACAGCAGCCAGGAAGCCAAAGGTACAAAGCGGGGCAGACCACCAAAATGTCTCCATTACATGGGGAAGAGCCTCTGGGGCAAGGGCTGGGTAGGGGGCCGGGTCTGCACTGAGGGATGATGGGAGAGCAGCTTTGAAACTTAGCGGTGTAAGACCACAGTCAGTCAACCCTTGACTTAATAGTGGTAGAATGGTGGGAAGACATTCAAAATTTTAAAAAATAAATAAATCAAAAATTCAATGCAGGGTGGCTGGAGACGTGGCTCAGCAGTTAGGAGACTTGCCACTCCTGCAGGGGACCCGTGTTTGGTTCCCAGCACCCACACAGCAGCTCAGAGTGGATGGTGACCCCACTCCCAAGATCTGTGACTCATTCTTCTTCCCTTCCTCGGTCCCTGCACGCAGGCAGTGTACATATATATATGCAGACAAAACACTCAAACATGTGAAATAAAAATGTTTTTTTTTATCTTAAAAAACAAAAATAATGTTTTTAAGCCAGTGCAGTGCTAACATAATGGCTGTGGTGGTTTGAAGGGAAACGACCTCTACAGGAAGTGGCACTATTAGGAGGTGTGGCTTTATTGGGGTAGATGCAGCCTCGTTAGAGGGAGCACGTCACTGTGGGGGTGGGGCTTTGAGGTCTCACATGCTCAACCCACGCCCGGTGGAGACAGGCTACTTCCTGTTGGCTCAGGAAGATGTAAGAACTCAGCTCCTTCTCCAGCGCCGCGTCTGCCTGCGTGCTGCCATGCTCCCCGCCATGATGATGATGGATCAAACCCGTGGACTGTAAACGAACCCCCCCCCCCCATGAAATGTTTTCCTTTAAAAAGAGCTGCCGGGGTCGCGTTGTCTCTGCACAGCAATAGAAACCCTAACTAAGACAAAGGCCTCGTGGGTAGACGCGCTTGCCCCTCAAAGCCTGGCCGCCTGCATTGGATTCCTGAACCCTTTGTCAAGGTGGCGTGACAGAACCAACTCCACAAAGTTGTCCTCTGCCCCCCCCACTTGCACTGTGGGCACGTGTACGCGCACATACACCACGAGTACACGCAACGATAGTAACTGTAAGGAAAACAAAAACCAAACCTATATAGTCAACGCATTAACCTCAAATGGTATCACCTTTACTTCAGATTACTTACTCATAGGCCTGGAGAGATGGCTCAGCGGTCAAGAGCACCGGCTGCTCTTCCGGAGGTCCTGAGTTCAATTCCCAGCAACCACATGGTGGCTCACAGCCGTCTGTAATGGATTTGACGCCCTCTTCTGGCATGCAGCCGTGCATGTATATGCACAACATACATTTATTATGTATACAGAGTTCGCATACATAATAGATACATCTTTTAAAAAGTTACTACCCATATACCCAGGAATGACCTGAGAAAGTTTAGAAAGAAAGCGAATTTCCTATTAACCAAAAAGGAATTTGTCCCCCACACAGTGTTGCCAGATTTAAGGGTCTGGAGAAAGCTGACTACAGAAAGGGTCAGCAAAGTCGCATGCTAGTGCCAGCCCTCTCCTGTGTCGCCAGGCACGGGATGGCATCCACACTCCTCCACCACCTCACAGCTGTGACCTTTGCCTGGGCAGGCCATGGGCATGCTACTCCTCCCAGGGGTCACCCGTAGCTGCTAGGTCACATGAGACTGTGGGGAGCTGATGGAGTTCTCCATGAACGGGCATTGTTGACACGGGCTCAGCCACGCCAAAGGCCCTAATGCCCCAGGCCCATGGAAATGACATGGGCCTTTTCCTTGTCCCAGTAGGAGCGTTGGAGTGAGTGTACAGAAAGTATCAAGCAGGGTCTCCTCCTCTCGGAATGCTGCAGCCTGACACTGCTCCCCGACAGAGACCTTCCGAGGCCTGCTAATCGCCTGCCAGCTTTCCAGCAGTAAATGCGCCCTCCTTGGCTCAGATGCGTACAACAACCGTGCCGGGTGTCTGCATTGCCGCTGGTGTTGGTACATCTACACCAGAGCGCACAGCCTACCAGATGCCAGCTTTATTTTCTTTTTCGAGACAGGGTTTCTCTGTGGCTTTGGAGGCTGTCCTGGAACTAGCTCTTGTAGACCAGATTGGTCTCGAACTCACAGAGATCTGCCTGCCAACTCCCGGCCAGATCCCAGCTCTTAAGTATGTGTATCTGATGTTCCATCTCTCTCTGCCTCCCCTGTTAGGTCAGCCCTAAGCAGTAGTGTGACCAATTTTCTGTTATCTACCAGCAGATATTAAAAGGCCACAGAAAACAACAAAAATAGTGACTTTGGATTAATAGTTTAGCGTTTGAAAAGAATGTTAGATAAAATTATACCATTTCTGGGCTGGGGAGAGAGAGCAGTCGGGAGGAGTACTTGCAAGCATGAGGATCTGAGTTCAAATCCCGAGAACCGGAGTAAAAAGCTGCACGTGTTTGCACTCCTGCTGCCAGTTTAGGCCCATGCCTAGTGAGGAGATCTAGAGATCAAGGTTGAATCCCTTCCCTGGAGTCATCACTAATTGGACAGAGAGTCAAGGTTCAAATGCAAGTGAAAGAAGACCTGTGCCCTGGCTTCACTCGTGCCTGGATTGATGCCCAGTGCTGTTTGTTACAATCTTACTTCCGCCCGTAACTCTTACTCAGTCTAATCCCTCTGCTTCCAGTTTCATTCTGTTCACAGTAGCCACAAAAACCCTGTATTTAGAACACCTCTTCTAATGTAAAACAAAGTGCATTGTAAGTGCTTAGAAAACTGGCGAATTTACTTCATAAGAACACTGAGACTCCTGCCTTTCTAAAGTCAACACAAAGAAAGTGCACTCACAATCAACACTGGGGGCAGGGGAGCCCTTTTCAATAAGTGCTACCGGCAAAACTGGGCACCCTCCTGTAGGAGAGTGGAGTTCCACCCATATCCTCATCCTGCACACGCACCAAGTTCACAATGAACCAGATATTGGGGTCATAGGAACAGGCAAATTCCCGAGTCACAGGCAGGAGTTGGCCCCAAGTGGACTGTGCGAAATTTGAAACCTCTGCACAGAAACAGATAAGCAGGCGGCCTGCAGGTGGGCCAGTTTCCATAACACATAAAGAGCTGCAGAAATCAAACAACAAAGAAACGAAGCCTCCAGTCAGTGCGTGGGTCAGAGATCTGAACAGTTCTTGGAAGGTGGAATGCAGATGGCCAACGTGCGTCTAAAAGTCTCCAACATCTTTACTCAGCAGAGACATGCAGATTAAAACTACTGTGAGACTCCATCTCATCCCAGTAAGGATGGCCACTAAGGGAACAAATGACAACACTTGCTGGCAAGGACGAGAGAGAGAGAGAGAGAGAGAGAGAGAGAGAGAGAGAGAGAGAGAGAGAGAGAGAGAGAGAGAGAGAGAGAGAGAGAGAAGAGAGAGAGAGAGAGAGAGAGAGAGAGAGAGAGAGAGAGAGAGAGAGAGAGAGAGAGAGAGAGAGAGAGAGTGCTAGTGCTATCTATGGAAATTAGTCTGAGGGTTCCTCAAAAATAAACAAAAAAAATCAAGTTACCACGTAACTCAGCTATGACTCCTGGGCGCGCACCAGAAGGACTCCACATTCTACTATGCATGACCATGTTTGCCTATGCTCATCTTAAATTCATCTCGGGTTTCTATGATCAGATATCCTGACCAAAAGCTTACAGTTCTGGCTTCCGGTCCAATCGTAGCGGAGAGCTCACAGTAGCAGGAACCTGAGAGAACATTGCAACCAAAGCCACAACGAGGAATAAGTGACATGTGCGTGCTGTGTGGTGAGCATGCGCTGTTCTCACAGTTCAGGATCCCCTGCCCGGGGGTGGGGGGGATGGAGGGATGGGGGGTGGAGCCACCCGCAACGGGCAGTTCTCCTGCTTCCGTTAACATAGTCGGCATAACCCTCCACAGACGCGCCACAGGCCAACGTGATGTCCTCCCAAGTGATTTTACGTGGTTTCAACCTTCAGAGTAAGCATCACGTGACTCTTTTCATAATAGCCAGGAGATGAAATCAGCCCTATGTCCATCAAGGGATAAATGGATAATGAAAAGGTGGTACATATATACAATGGAATTTTTTTATTCAGTTATAAAGAAAAATGAAAAAAATTATAATCTGAGGTTAGTTTACATGGAACTGGAAAACCTTTTTTTAAGCAAGGTAATACAAAGACTACATGTTCTCGCACATGTGGATCCCAGCCTCTGACTGTTAAGTGTCCAGGTGTTAGAAAACAGGTACACGGGCCCGGAAATTAGAAGGCCCGTGTGAGCGGACAAGACAGACTGCCAAGGAGTGGATAAGACAATGGGGCAAAGAAGGGTGGAAAAATAAAACCAGAAAGGGGGCAGGGGGAGGGGAACCAACTAAAATGAAATATATATATATATATATGTACGTATATATACATATATAAACTATGAAAGTCTGCTTCAGTTTTCAGTTAGTTGTAAGATAAATTAGATAGGTAGATAGATGACACATAGATAGATAGATAGATAGATAGATAGATAGATAATAAACAAATAAAAATTCTAAGCCACGTTTGGAAACACACTCCTGTAATCCTAGCACAGTCCCTAGAAGGACTGGGAATTTGAGGCCAGCATAGGTGACATAGTGACACCTTGTCAAAGAAAAAGAAAAGAAAAAGGGCACCACACCGTCTTAGAGACAGTCACATATTAAAGAAAAAAAAAAAAGAAGAGAAAACTCGAATCCAGAATAATAGGGAACTCTTACAACTAACTCAAAAATAAAGTGTTTAATTAAAATGTGCAAAATGTGACTAGCTACTTTACCAGAAAAGATTTAAAGGGCCAATTGGCATGTGAAATAGTAACAGTATCATCATCAGTCGCCGGGGAAATGCAAATTAAAACCACCATCTTATTCCAATTATCTAGTGTTATGTGACAAACCAGCCTAAAAAGTGGCAGCTTAAGATGGCAATATGTTTTCTACACGTATCTCTGCCAACTGGGATGGCCTCGGGAAGAACTCACCTCTGCCTCACTTGGCACTAGCTCGGGTCTCTTGGAGTCGGGGCTGGGACTGTCTGCAGACCCATTTGCTCCACTTGGCAGTTGGTGGTAGCTGTTGGCTGGGTTGATAGCTAAAACTGAACGTTTTTACATCACATCTCCAAAACCCAAGTTACCCTCAACACTGTTAGGTTTCAAGAGCCAAGCACCGTGAGAATCAGCATTCCTTCCGGCCTTGGTGGCACACGCCTTTAATCCCAGTGCTTGGGAGGCAGAGGCAGGTGGATCTCTGTGAGTTCGAGGCCAGCCTGGTCTACAGAGCGAGTTCCAGGACAGCCAGGGCTACACAGAGAAACCCAGTCTCAAAAATGAATAATAACAACAACGATAGTAAAGGGAGGAAGAAAATGTCGTAAGGAATGCGCCAAGACTGGTCCATATTCAGAAGAAGGGGGACCACATCAAACCATCGAAATCAACCACATTCGAGAGTTACTTGTTCCCAAACGCACTTACTCTTCCCCCACACCTCCCCTGAAACTACTATAAATGTCAGCCTCAGGGTCAGGCCCCAAGACAAGAATTTACCACCTGGACCGGATGCCAAGGCACAGAGCCCTCCCAACAGCTCCCCAGAAACAAGCCACCCGAGGACATACGAACTGGGACTGCCTTTCTCCCCCCTCGCCATCGTACAGGTATCGGGCAGGACGACACCCCGGAAGAGGAAAGCAGAAGCCCCAGAAGAGCCCTTGTCCCGTCCACCGTGAAACCCAGCGTGAACCAGGCCCCAGATTAGAGACAAGGGATGCTAGGTGGGAATTATAGCTCCTGGCTGCTCCTGGGCTCCTCCTCGTCTTCTCTCGGACTCGAGGTTCATTACCCCCTTGCACGCACAGAGGTGGTGAGTGTGACAGTTAATACTGTCCGGCTGGCAGGCTCTAAAGTGACCCGGGAGACGGGATTATCTAGATTAGATGAAGAAGGCGGGAAGAGAGGGAGCCGCTATCCTTGTCTGCTTCCAGACTGGTCCTGCCCGGAAGCCACATGGCGGGATGCTTGACCCCCACCCGCACTCCCCGCCTCCAGGGAAGGCTTCTTCACCGGGAAGGGCTGCACCCACAACCTGTGAGCTGAGAAAGCCCTCCCTCCCTTGAATTTGCTTCATTCGGGATGTTTCATAAGTGAGCAAGCAGAACATGTTTCTGGGGCTGCTCCCTGTCCTTGGAGCTGGGGCTAGAGACGGTTGTGAGCTGCCCGGTGCGGTGCTGGTCACTGAACCCGGGTCCTCTGGAGGAGCAGCCCAGGGCTCTGAACGGCTGAGCGCTCTCTCCAGCCCCCTGAGGCAGAAGGTGTAACTGGGTGTGGAAGTCGTGCCTCACCGTAAACTAAGCACAATCATAAACACCATTCAGCAAAGGCAGGCGAGCTTTTGTTCCAGATGTTTAAGAAAACCTCGGTGCTGACGACGGGAGCAAGCTTTTTGTTGGCTGTCTTTGGGGTCCCCAGCCCTGAGACAACAACATGGGGGCTTCTGATCATGAAAGCTCTGCCTGCAACTTAGGCGTCTTCCTGCGTAGCTCTTATAACTTTTTTTTTTTTGGTTTTTTTACGAGACAGGGTTTCTCTGTTTTGTAGGCTGTCGGTCTAGCCCGGCCTCGAACTCACAGAGATCCGCCTGCCTCTGCCTCCCGAGTGCTGGGATTAAAGGCGTGCGCCACCAACGCCCGGCTGTAGCTCTTACAATGTAACCCATATGTTAATTAGCGTACGTTCTACCCCGTGGCTTTTACCTTTGTCCCATTCTGTGTCTCGGACTCGTTCCGCGTTTGGCTGACTTCTCTGCGGCTCTTCTTCCCAGAGTCCTCTCCGTGCCTGGAAGTCCCACGTAAACTTCCTGTCTCGTTATCGGCCATTTAGCCCTTTATTGAACTAATCAGGAGGCAAAGGCACATCTTCACAGTGTGCAAGAAGATGGTTCCACAACGTCTGGCCACTAAACTAAAGACCATAGTCATTTCCAAGAACGGAGGTGCAGCATCACAGCTTAGTCAGAAACCCACTAAGCTCCAGCTCCCATAGCCAGCAGACTAAGAAAGGGGGACTAGGCCCTCTCACTCACGTTACCCAGCGTGTCCAGTCTCCAGCAGCAAATTTCCAAAGCACTCAAAGAAACTAGACCCGTGCCGCCTGCCTGCTTAAATTACCAACAGGAAATGCCCACAAGAAGCCGGAACATGGAACTTTCCAGACAGAAATTCCATATCAGTTGTTTTAAATATGTTCACAGGTTACTATTTCTAAAGAATTTTTAAAAGGTCTAAAGAATTTTTTAAAGGTCTAAGAACAATGTCTTGGAAACAGAAACAGTGTATTACTGAAGAGAATAACTTAAACACATATAAATTCTATACTTGTAAAGTACAATAGCCAAAACAAAAATCTCACTGAAAGAGCTTCACGATAGAGTTGAGGCAGGAAAGGAATCAGCTAAGAGGTCAGTGGAGGAAGCCGAGGAAGAAAATTTGATTTTAAAAATGATGAAAGGAGCCTCAGAGAGTAAGGGACAAGGCTGAGCACACCACTAAAAGCTTGATGTGAATTCAGAAGGAGAGAGGAAAGACAGAAAGGACAGAACTAATATAAGAAAATTTAACCTCTGCATCTAAAAAATTCAAAAGACTCCAAGTTGTGTAAACCCAAAAAGACACACAAATCACAAACACAAACACCACAGACACAAGAATCACAAACACATCATGTATATACACCATGAACACAAACACCACAGACACAAACATCATGAACACACACATCACAGACAGACATCACAAGCACAGACATCACAGACACACACATCACAAACACATGGACATATCACAAACACACACATCACAGATGCACACATCATGATCCGCATGGCAAAGGTCAAAGAGAAATTCTGAAAGCTGTCAAGCCAAAGTAACTCATCACTGAAAAGCAGCAAGACAAAGGTAAGTTGTTACATACAAGGGATCCCCCAACGCACTAATGTCTGGTATTTCCTCAGAAACAGTGGCAGCCAGGAGCAGTGGGGTGATAATAGCCTAAGAACCCAAATCAAGAATTCTGTAACTGGCAAAATGGGTTAGATTCCCAGTTCTTGTATCAAGCAGCTCACAACTGCCTATAACTACAATTCCAAGGGATCCAACTCCCTCTTATGGCTTCCTTGGGCTCTGATATGTACATGGTATGCATGCATACATACATACACTCATGCATATAGAGTAAATAGATGAATATGAGGCTGAGGAGATGGCTCGGTGACTAAGAGCACTTCCTGCTCTTGTAAAGGACCCAGGTTCAGTTCCCAACACCCACATGATGGCTCGCAAACGCCTTCAACTCCAGTTCCAAAAGATGTCACCCCTCCTGACGTCTATATGTGTGATGTACATATCCTAGCACAGGTTTATACACACGTAAAAAAGTAATAAAGAAAAGGAGGAAACAGGACAATCCTGTATAAACAAAACAGAGATTATATTGCCTTCAGACACTATAGCAGAAGTGCTAAAGGAAGACCTTTAAACAGAACAGATTAAAAAGACGCGATCCAACTGTCCACTGTCCACAGCATGCTCATAGATGCTCTGACAGTAGACTGTGGAAACTAACTAAAATGCATCTGGGGAGCACACACTAATGTCAGAGGTTAAGCTTGAAGATGGAAACCTGTTAAGGGGCAAAGCAGGAGAAGAGGTCAAGTCATCAAGAATTTAGTAACAGTTATGAATATAAACAACATATGGTCATGAGGCAGAAACTGAACAGAACAGAAGGGAGAAATAAACCATTCAAAGTAGTGACCGTACACTGCTAGTACCCCACATTCAAAAATAAATAAAACAGCTAGATAGAACATCAATAAGGGAATGGTGACAGGTCTGTAGAACACTCCACTAAAGCCAAACTTCATGGTGCATGCCTTTAGCCCCAGGACTCAGGAGCACAGGCAAGTGGATCTCCGTGAGTTGGAAGCCAGCCTGGTCTACACAGTGAGTTCTAGACCAGTCAGAGTTACACAATAAGAACCCCTCTAAAAAACAAAAAACAAAAAACAAGCAAACAAAAAGCTACTTTGCTCAACAATGGAATACACATTAATTCTTAAGTGAAAAGAGAGCCTCCTCCAGGATAGATAGACCGCGTGTTAGTTCAGAAAACAGACCTCAACAAACAAAAGCACCAATACAAAGCATGTCCTCTGATGGGGGAATGTCCTTCTGTATATGTTTCTCTTATTGGTTGGTGAATAAAACACTTTGGCCAATAAAGGCAGGAAGATAGGCCGGACTAGGAGATGAGGAGAATTCTGGGAAGGTAGTCAGAGAGAGACCTCGAAGAGACACCATGTAGAGACTGGGAGGATAGGACGTGCCAGGTGCTCTCTGGTGAGATAAGGCCATGTAGAAATACATAGATTAGTTGTTATGTGCTAATAATTAAAAGAGAGCAAGCCAGTAAGAAGCCTAGCCATCGGCCAACAGTTAATCAATACATCTTTGTGTGCTCATTAGGAGTTGAAGAGCAATGGGACCTGGCGGGACGAGAAACTCCAGCAACAGTCCAACAACAACAAAGCAGTAAAATTAGAAGTCACTAACAGAGGACAATTGGGAAATCCCCAAATATGTGACAATCGAGACAACTCCAATAACTCATGGCTCAAAGAATACTGACATGCTTAAAATTAAATTTTAAAAATTGTCCAAACTGTAGGTAAAAGAGAGTGAAGAAGGCTCAGTTAGTGCCATCAGAGATGAGAGTTAGAGAGTACAAAAGACTCAGTACCATCAGAGATGAGAGTGAGTACTGAAGACTCAGTACCATCAGAGATGAAAGTTAGAGAGTGCAGAAGACTCAGTACCATCAGAGATGAGAGTTAGAGAGTACAGAAGACTCAGTGCCATCAGAGATGAGAGAGAGTACTGAAGACTCAGTACCATCAGAGATGAGAGTTAGAGAACACAGAAGACTCAGTGCCATCGGAGATGAGAGAGAGTACAGAAGACTCAGTGCCATCAGAGATGAGAGTTAGAGAGTACAAAAGACTCAGTACCATCAGAGATGAGAGTTAGAGTACAGAAGACTCAGGTAGTGCCATCGGAGATGAGTTAGAGAATACAGAAGACTCAGGTAGTGCCATCGGAGATGAGAGGACGGTCATTGCTACTCATCCTGCTGTAACGGGCACAAGACTGGCGGAGCCATGCCTTGCACAATAGTTGCTTCCGTGAGGGTGTCTGCCTGCCATTCCTCGAGTGATGTTATCCATAATACCCGTCCTTACTGGATAGATCACCTCTCCAGTCAGCTCCTGCTACCTCCTTCATTTTACCTAAAAACAAAACAAAACAAAACAAAAACCAACCTCCCATCTCCCTTTGCACACCCGAAGACCACTTACCATGATGCTTACAGCCCTGTTTCCAGTTGCACTTCTGGATAAATTAAGTATATTTGTTTATGTTAACAATTAGTATTCAAAACAGCTTTCAACAAAGGGAAGGCTAGAACCAGACGGCTTCACTGGCGAGTTCTTTCAAACATTTAAAGGATAATTGATAGCGATCTTCAATCTTAATAAGGAGAAGGAAGAGAAGTACCTGATAACTCATGCTAAAGACATTATTTAAAGAAATCACCCACAAATATCTCTTGCATGTGCATGAAATTACCAGCAAGATACTTGCAAAAACTGAGCAATATATAAGAAAGATTATACACCACGATGGAAAGTGGGTTAAGACTATTTTAAAAAATCAATGTGAGGTGGCAGGGCAAGGAATCGGGCGAATGGATCAATTAAAGAATGTTCCCCTGGCATTTTCCAAACCACACACATCAGAGTGGCTGAAATAAACAGATAAGGAACAGCTGAACTCCCATTGCTGATGAGAATATTAGATAACACAGCCACTTTGTAAAACATTTTGTCGGGGGGCGAGGGGGTGGGGGTGGTGGGGGTGGGGGCTGGAAGCTAGGGAGATGGCTCAGTAGTTAAGAGCACCTGCTCTTCCAGACAACCTGCTGAGCTCAGTTCCCAGCACCCACATGATGGCTCACAACCATCTATAATGAAATCTGGTGCCCTCTTCTGGCATGTAGGCATACATGCAGACAGAACACTGTATACATAATAAATAAATCTTTAAAAAAAAAAACAAAAATAGCACACTTTGTCCAGTTAATTTAAACATCTTACCTCGATCAAGACATCCCATAAGAATCACATTCATAGGACATTAAAGAGGAACAAAACATGTCTGTACAAATTCTGAGTTCGAGTGTACAGTTGGTTTATTCTTTGAAATTCAAAGGTGCAAATCACCTTGATGTCCACTAACACTAACGAATAAACGAATTGTGACTCACACAAACCATGGGCTAGTTATCTGGAAAAAGTAGACTAGTAATACATGAGAAAACAGTAAATTTTCAAACAAGCTGAGCACAGAAACACACACACACACACATACACACACACAGAGACAGAGAGAAAGAGAGAAAAACAGAGACAGAGACAGATAGAGAGACCCCATAAGCTTTAGTCCCAGTTTATTTGAGAGCACAGAAAAGAGAAATCTAATGACATAAAGCCTGTCAATGATTGCCTGGGGTGGCATGGAGCTCATTGATTGCAAAGGATGCAGAGGAAGTTTTCCGGTGACTGAACACTCTGTACCTCGAGTGGGGAAGCAGGACACAGCTTCATCCAGAAACTCACACACGTAGTTAATTGGATATGCTTTGTGTATGAATCACATCTCAATAAAGCCAGGGGGGCCGGGGGATGCCTTTAGTCTTCACTCTTAACCTCCTGATGAAAATCACTGCCATGCGTTCGTTACCTGACTTACAAGCTGCCATCCTTCCGTCTCCCTTCCTTCTGGCCTGTTCCCAACAGTTCAGTGAGGTTACTCCGTTGAAACACATGTTACAGAGGCTGGAGAGGTGACTCAGCCGTAGAGAGCCCCCACTGCTCTCCCGGGGTCCCAAGTTTAGGCAACTCATAGGGACCCGTATTTCCAGATGGGAGGATCCAACGCCCTCTTATGGCCTCTAAAGATACTGCACCCCTGGCACAATAAACGCATTAACACATAAACCTTTAAAAACAGGAAGTCGTATTGCATCATTTATTTGCTCAAAATACAGAATACTGTAGTATTTGCATGCCCCGCATGCATACACTTTCCTTGAGAGTGGGTCTCTCTGGTCTCTGGCCTCAGAGTCACTATGTAGGCCAAGATGCTTCAAACCCTGATCCTTCTGCCTCAGATTTCCAGGGTGTCGGTACTGTAGACACGCGTCACGCCACCACAGCCAGTGTATGGAGTGCTAAGGATAGAACCCGTGGCTTTGTGAATACTAGGCAAGCACTCTAGCAACCAAGCTATGCCCCAGCCCTCCCTGCGTGTATTCAGCACATGCATACAAAGTCCTTTAAGTATTTTTCAACCTCTGTTGATTGAATCCAAGATGCATAATAAACCCTAATACAAAGGATCAGCTGTTTGTCACTTAGTTTCTAAACAGTGGGACCTTTAAGCAATATCTTACATTTCTGATTTCACTCAAGAAACTCACTTTGTATGATTTCAGCCCATTATAATTTATTGAGACATATCTTACGGTCTTCCACATGGTCTTTCCTGGCGGGTATTTTATGTGCCCTTGGAAACAATGCAGACTCCGCTGCTCTGTGAGTGTCAATCATGTCAAGAGGGGTTGATGGTGTCATCCATTTCCTCTCTATTCTTAACGACTTGGGCAAGGCCTACTTGTAAGAGGTTATTTAATCTCTAAATAGAACCTGAGCGTTATATCTCTCTTCAGTTTTAGCACTCATTGAATAGTGTATTTTGAAGCTCTAATTCTGATACACAGTTGTAAAATCTTTCTTATGGATTGCCCTTTTATTATTCTGGAGACTTTCTTTTACTCGGGTGTCTGTCTAAAAGTTTATTTTAGTCTGACGTTAGGAATAGGCTTGGGGTACAGTGCCAAAGCAGGGAGTAAAATCAGGACGGCATCTTGAAAAATGTTCCATAGACTACAAAAAAAAAGCCCCATTTTGTATGCATATGCAATTGCCAAAGAACAAATTCAATAGACGTAAACAGTTTTTAAAAGTCTGCCCTGCTGTTGGTCCTACTGCCTTCGCTTTGTTCTGCCCCCAAAGAGCCCCAGAGCCCGGACCACCTAGCTCCGACCTCTGACCCATATCCTCCATCTCAGCAGGGGATAATTTACCAAATACTGTATGGTTTCTAGCGGTACAAGTGGCATTGAATGTGTTTTGCCTGCCTTCATTTCTTTTCGGGCCTCCTCCACGTATGTCTTCACAAAGTGACAGACAATGAGCCATGTTGGCTTTGGCATCACTGGAAGGCCAGGTGTAGTGTTTTAGGGGTGAAGCTAATCACGGGCCATAGAGAGACCACGCCGAGAGGGTGTGAAGACAGCAAAGTCCAGTGAATGAGACCCCGCCAGGCACCGGCTCATCACCCTGAGGTCTGCGCTCTCTGGCTCCCTGCTGCGGCTTCTCTCCCCAGTGGCGTTTGAGCTCCCAGCCAGGGAGGTGAGCCTGTTATCTCCACAACTCTCTGATCTGCTCGTCAGGCTCCCCTAGAACCGTTTTCCTAACCGCGTCTCAATTTGATCAGGACCGGGAGATGATTATGCTCTCCCGACAAGTAGACTGTGAACTCAGTGCATTGGGTCAACACGGAGGTTCGATAGCTTTCCCTCTCTTCTTCTTTTCAAAGGACGTTCCTCTTGACAGAGGCCGTTAATGGACGTCTTATCCATCAGAACTCAGCATACCAGGTGGGGCTTTCACCGCTTTTTTTCCTACTAGGAAAAATTGCTAATTTAGCTTAAAAAGAAATGACTCTTTTAAATGCACAAAACAATGTTTGATACTTTTTATTCCTGTTTTTTAAAAGATGGATTTATTTTACGTGCATGAGTGTTTTGCTCGCATGTATGTCTGTGCATGCCTGGTGGCTGAGGGGTCAGAGGAAGGTGTGGGATTCCCTGGAAGGGGAGTTACAGATGGTTGTGAGCCTCCACGCTGGGAACCAAACATGGGCCCTTTGCAAGAACAACGGGTGCTCTTAGTGGCGGAGGCAGGCCTCCAACCTCTTCACCGTTTGATGGTTTTTTTTTTTTTAAGCGATGAAAGAGGGGCGTTTCGAAAACCAAATCCGAGTGACTGTTTCCCATCTCCCGTATGAGGCATTGTAAATGCCCGGCTGCACAGTTTTCAAGATGTCCTTACTACCTCGAGCAAATTAACAAAGGCAAGCAGAAGTAATGCTTCTGTGACGATTTCATACATCGGGACCATTGGAGACACTGTATGGTTTGGGGTTCTCTCAGCTTTCCCCCTGTTTGAAACAAACAGCCGGAGACAGTGGTGAGGCTCATCAGTAAGATTCACCAGTAAGTGGGGGAGGTCCTGGGTTCTACTCACGACATTGCCAAAACCCAACACCTGTTTTAAACACCGTCCCCCGCCTCATTCTCTCCACGGGTGTCTACTAAGTGATGTGTAAGTTCAACTACTTAACTGCTTACCACCCTCCCCCCCCCCCCGGCCCCCGCCTTGACAATATATTTATAAGCCTTGGGGTGAATACTCTTGATAGGTAGATCTACCTTGGGGATGATGCTCTGATGGGCTAACGGGGGACCATCCGAGGAATCCACCCAGGAAACGGGGCCGCTGCTTCCCCATTGCTGTGTGATTCTAAAGCAGCATTGTCAGAAAATCCAGGCAACCCTGAAACTTCTCCCCCTGGGTTATCAAGAGTATGAGACAATTGATGACATTACATCGGCCGTTCATCTGAGATCCGTGGAACACACGAAAATCAATAGTTTTCCATTATCAGGTCCAGCTGGGTCACTGGTCTGTCAATGAGCTGTTACAATTGCTGTACAGGGGTGAGCCTGACCAGTCAATTGCTGCTGACAAGAGGAAAACACGCCGACAGGCACAGGGACAAGTCAGAACACAGATTTGCACTTCAGTCTGCTATCCGAGGAGGTTCAGAGCAAGGCGCATTTTCAAGACACAGGGCACACTCCTTGGGAGGTCTGGGGCCAGCCCAAAGCCTCTGGCTTGACAGCCCAAGCACCTAAGAGCCTGGCCTGGCTCTAGACAAGCAGCTTCCACAATGGCTTATCTTTGTTAGAAGGCAAGTGGGCCCGCCCGGACTGTCCCCAAACAGACCAGGGGAAGGAACCTTCCTCTGCTGATTCTGAAGAAACTGTGGGTGACTTCAGAATATAAAAACTGAGAGGATGCTTAGCGGGTAAATGGAGTGCTTGCCATGCAAGCATAAACCCTGGTTCCCAGTCACCCGCGTGAAAAGCCAGGTGTGAGGGTGCCCGCCTGAAATCCTAGCACTGGAGTGGCCAATACAGGGCGATCACAGGAACTCACCAGGCAGCTTCTCTTTCTGTCTGCCTGCCTTGATAAAGACTGATTTAAGTTTGTGTGTGTGTGTGAGTGTTTTGCCTGCATGTATGTGACTATACCGTTGTTTGTGTAGTAGCCAAGGAACCCAGAAAATGGTGGTTAGTCCGCTAGAGTTTCCTATGGTTGTGAGCTGTCCTTTGGGTGCTGGCAACTGAACTTGGGTTCACCGAAAGAGCAGTCTGCACTCTTAACTACTGAGCCATCTCTTTAGTCCCAAGCTGTTCTTGATGAACCCATAAATGCCAGGTACAATATGAAACCTTGTTTCAAAAAATAGGGAGAGTAATAGAAGAAGACACCTGACATGTGGCGCACACACACACACACACACACGTATGCACACACATGCATATACCACATGAACAGACAATACTTTTTTTTTTTTTTGGTTTTTAGAGACAGGGTTTCTCTGTGACTTTGGAGGCTGTCCTGGAACTAGCTCTTGTAGACCAAGCTGGTCTCAAACTCACAGAGATCCGCCTGCCTCTGCCCCCTAAGTGCTGGGATTAACGGCATGCGCCACCACTGCCCGGCCTCAGACAATACTTTCAAAAGGGAAAAGGGAGAAAATGAACCAGTTTAGCCAACCTGACTAAGCATGTTGCAAAGGGTATTGACTGAGGATAGAGGTCCCCCTAGCATTCTGCATAGGGCTCTGTCTTACTGGATAATATAGCACCATGCAAACCTTGGTCTCAATATGAGATATTTAACCAAGCTAAACATCCCTGCCTAGTATCTTAATCTATAACCCTTCGTCTGAAGCAGTGGGTATTAGTATTCAGTACTGGCCTGTCTTCGGGGTCCTGACGGGACACGCCCTCAGCTGCAGCCACTGAGAGCACCACCTGAGCACATTCACTATGTCCCCTCTTAAAAGAGCCCTGCCCGCCTCCCATTTCTCTTTCTCTCACTCTGTTTCTCTGCCTGTCTTTTTGTCTCTCTTTCTCCCCAGCCCTCTCTCTCTCCTCTTCTGCCACTCCTGTCCCCAGAGGCCAGCCTCCCTTCTCCCTTGCTCTCCCCCCAAATAACTAACTAACTAAACAAATAACTAAGTAAATAAATGAAACCTCTCCACCCAAGCTCCATTGCATCATTGTTTCTCTTTTTCATGCCACTTTTTAAAACTACAACAGTGGCTGGCGTGGCGACTAGGCCAGTCTTGCTTTGCCCAAGGTTAGGAAGCAGGGCACAGAGTGACGGGACCCGGACAAGTTTCTTAACTGCCTTACGTGATCAAATGGAGGCAGGCCTGCCTCGCCTACCATGTTGCAAGGTTGCCATGAGATGCAAATTGAGATCGAGTTAGGAGAACTCTGACTAGGTAAGGGTGTGTGTCAGCTACAACTCAGTCTCTGTGATAAAACACCATGATCAAAAGCAGCTTGCAGAAAGAAGGGTTTTAATGGGGCTTGCGGTTCTAGAGGGGCGGGAGTCCGGATGTCAAGGGAGAGCGAATGGTGGCGAGGAGCAGGCATGGTGGCTGGCGGGAGCAGGGAGCCGAGAGAGCTCCTGTCTCAGCCGGCAGCATGATGCTGAGAGAGTGAAGGGGGGTGGCATGAGGCGTGTAGCCTCAAAGCCCGCTTCCTCCATCAAGGCTGCACCATCTAAACTTTCCCAAATGCTGCCACCAACTCTGGACCAAGTGTCCAAATGTCTGAGGCTATGAGGACATCTCTCAGTCCATCCATCACAGGGTGTATGTGTGTGTGTGTCTGTCTGTCTGTCTGTGTCTGTCTGTGTGTGTGTGTGTGTGTGTGCCTGTGTGTGTGTGTCTGTGTCTGTGTCTATCTGTGTCTGTGTCTGTCTGTCTGTCTGTCTGCCTTCCTGTCTTGTCTCTCTGTCTTACTCTCTAGAAGCTATCTGGTGATGAGATGTTTGGAAGCAACTGAAGAAAAAAAATCTTGTTATAAATTAACTACTGAGGGACTTGATTTGTCCTTTATTCGGTATATATATATATATATATATATATATATATATATATGCGAGCAAAAAAAAAAAAGCCAACACCATGAATGAAACCTAGAATTCAAAAGACAGCCCAGAAGCCTCAGTGGGCTTTGTACTTTTAGTTCACACAGGAGAGCATACGAACGCAGCAGAGGGGACGAGCTGTTCCGGATTCAGCCCACCAGAGGTCTTCCAAAGCACCGTAGACTCTTTCGGTGTGAAGTCCTCCGTGCACTGGTTCGCTCTCAGACATCAAACTTTAGGAGCTCCGAAGATAAATATTTTGAATTTGTTTCAATATTATGATTTTTAATTTTCCACTCTTATTAATGTCTCCCAACCATTAAAGTATAGCCCCTCGATGCCTGCAGTCTTGGGTTGGACCATTTGGAAGTCAACAACAATGTGCTCTCTCATCAAAGCTAGTTTGCAACTGTGTTACTGAAGACGGACTAGCTAGTCTCCCCCCATATATTCTACCCCCAAAATCATTTTCATTAAATTAGACTTCTCTTTTCCTTCCTTCCTTCCTTCCTTTCTTTTTTAAAAAGGAGTTTTAACAAGAGCAAATTTGCCAGTAATTAGATGAGCCAGTCTTATGTCTTCCAGCACTTGGAAGCATGGAATTCATCAGAACCCTCATAGCATTAATTAAAAAGAATTTATGTTTTTTTAATAAAATGCTTCATGTTTTAGCTCCTTTATTCTTGCACCAAATGTGATTATGTGGGGGCTGAAGGGAATTCAGGTTAATATGTTGACACACTTAACAATGCAGGGTCACGCCGTACAATACGCTTGGCTGGTTTGGTTCAGTCCGCCCCCTGACAGGGCCTAATCATCTTGTGCCCTAAAGGCAGAGGGAAAGAGAGGATTTTAATTACTGCTCTGTATGCAAGTTTGCCAGCACTAAATTGAGACATAATTAGGCCTCTGAATTTTAATAATTGTCCTAGCTAATTGGGCAGACAAGTACGTTATGCGGCATGCCGTGATTAGATAATTAGTATTTCCAAATGACAAAATTGGGCTCTTGATTACAAATTCCGCATGAAGGGGGAAGGTAGCAGGCAGATCTTTACAAGTCTATTAGGGGAGAGTTTAGCGATGTTGGTAATTTAAAGTTCATTAGGAAGCCACGTCTCAGTCTCCGAGCTGGGTGTCAGGGACGAGGGCCTCTGGCCCACTCTGCCTTCCACTTAAGGCTTCTCCCGAGAATGCTGTTCTGTGAGTTCTGTAGGCCCTCCTCTCTCCTCTCCTCTCCTCCCCTCTCCTCTTCCTCTTCTCCCCACTCCTCCCCTCTTCTCCCTCTCCTCCCCTCTCCTCCCCTCTCCTTCCCCCTCCTCTCCCTCTTCCCTCTCTCCTCTCCTCCCCTCTCTTTCCTTCTCTCCCTCCTCCCCCCTCCTCCCCTCTCCTTCCCACTCCTCCCCCTCCCCACCATTATTTCCCCCACCATTACTCCCCCTCCCCTGTCATTACACCCTCTCCCCACTACTGACCTTGGCTAAAGCAGTGTGGGTGAACATCAGGTGATAACCCTGAAAAAGAGATCCTTAGGATTTGGGGAGGAAGAAGAGATGATATTCCCAGATCTGGGGATTTCCACTGTGGCGTTTTCTTGTTTAGTTGTTTATTCCTTCACCAGCGCGACCTGGAATTCACTATACTGTCCAGACTGGGTACCACCTCACGACACTCCTCCTGCCCCAGCCTCCCAAAGTGCTGGGGTTAAGTATGAGCTACCCTGTCCAGATTTCTTCCTCTAAACTTCATCCAGAATCCACTTTTCTCATTTTTATCATCAGTCCACTAATTTTTGGTAAAAAATTACTAAATCAAAAAATTTATACATATCTATAATCTCAGCACTGGAAAGGGTGAGTCAGGAGAGGGTGAGTCAGGAGAGGAAAGGGTGAGTCGTGTGAGTTGGCGGCCACTAACTCAGGCGAAAAGAACAACCAATAGCCATCATCACTTTAAAGTTCTGGTCTCCTGTTGGGGTGAAGAGCATGGGCATTCAAGACTGTCAGGGTTTGTATACTCCAAAAGCATTATCTCAAGGCTTGGTCCTGCCGTCAAGGTGACAGGTGACAGGCTCCCGAGGGTGGTGGGGGCAGGGTGTTAGGATGGGGGACCTGTCAGCAAGTCCACCTTTGAGAAGTCCCCTGTCATCTCTTCCTGACCATGGTGAGTTGGGCTGCTTACTCTCCTCCTCTGAGCTGTCCCAGGCTGAACCCCCCAAGACGGTGACCCACAGGAGGTCTTTCCTACCTCCTTTTCTCAAGTAGAGCTAACTGACAGTCTTCCCTGGGTTTGACGTCATCACTCATAACGGGCCTCTGCTTTGTCCCTGTCAAAACAAGGAGTCTTCTCTGATAAGACTGGCGATAGGATCAAACGAAATCATTTACAGCCCAGTGTCTGGCAGGGACTAAGTGCTCAATAAACATTAATAACATGCATATGAAATTGGTAACAATGAACGGCACAGAGTGAGCCGGGCGGTGGTGGCGCACGCCTTTAATCCCAGCACTCGGGAGGCAGAGGCAGGCGGATCTCTGTGAGTTCGAGGCCAGCCTGGTCTACAGAGCGAGTTCCAGGACAGCCTCCAAAACAATACAGAGGCAATGGGTCTAGCTTTTTGCTGTGCCAACCTTCAAACGAATCAAGAGTCCCTAGTCACACCATTTCCTGAGAGAGGGATATATAAGCACCTTTTACGCTGAGGGTGCCCTTATAGTGCCAGCTACCCCTGCAATGCAGATGCCCAGCCGGGTTTCATTTCTACCTACTCTTCATCAGCTGGCTAGCCCTGCCGTGAGAGGTCACAGATACCTAAAAACGCAGCCCTGCCTTCTGCCTCTTCCTGTTGACTGCTTACTCTGCACAAATACCACATTGTTAACACAGAGTCAGACTTCTAGGTGCTTAATTCTCTTCACAGCCATTCATTGGTACATTGAAAAAATGAGACCCAGAGATTTATAAGAAATGTAAGCAGATCCCAGTATTGTTTCTCATGCAAAAAGATTAGTTGTATGCAAACTAGAACCCTTCCAAAAGTGATTATAGTTGGTTCCTGGATGACTGCTGAGAAGTTTGTTGAGGGAGGTTCAGAGTTTGTGGGTGCACATTTCTGATGACGGTTCGGGAAATAGCGAACATGGTTTTGGCTCAGTGTAAACAGCCTGCTAGACTGAACCAGTCTTTCTTACGATTTTCGTAAAACTGTTTGCCGTGGTCGTTTGTGAGTGGCAATGAAGGAGTTCTGGTAGATTCCAATGTTTTCCATAGTGCCCTGACAGCACCCCCACAGGACCTTGAGGCCTGAGGAAGAAGGGACCCGTGTGGTTGGAGAGCAAAGGTTCTGGGAGACACTTGGAAGGGTCTAGGTGATGGGAGGGGACGCGAAGGATAATCCTTATGCTTGGTGTGTGTGTACACAGCAGGGAAACTTCTCTCCTCTGGGGACGACCATTCTCCCAGTTCACGGCCTCCCACTGACCCCTGGGTGGTGTGTGCCTGGGAGAAGTTGGTGCAGAGCCTTCGATGCTCTTTCCAGCTGCCAAGAGAGACATCACGAGGCGAGGGAGGGATAACTGTCATAAGGATTTTTCTCCCTGCCACACAAAGCCAGCCGAAGCTTCTCTCCCCCTGTCTCCCTCTCTCTCTTTCTCTCTTTTTTTTTTTTTGAAGAAGTGCGTTTATGACTGATCGCTCAACACCTTGTTGGTTCTGATTGCAGAAAACACACCTTATAAATATATGATAACCATCCTGTAATAGAGAGTGTGACAATTTACTTCACAGTGCGTTTCGGGCTGCTAATTGATCGTTTCAGTCCAGGGACGATTTGGAATAAATTATAGCCATCAAAAGGATATCACAGCTCATTTTGGTGGAAGGGCTTCCACGTCGCTTCGCGTTCATCTCCGGAAGAGGGTCGGATCACACCCGGAGGCGGGCTGAGAAGCAGGGAGGGAGAGGGGACCCGAGTGGAGGAGGCTGGTGGGCGGAGCCTGGATGGCGAGGGGGTGTGGTCTCGGGGCGTGGTCGACTGGAGGGGCGGGGCCGCGCCCGCTGCAGCTCCGCGGCCGGACAGTAGAGGCCTCCCTTCCGAGGAGGCGGCTCAGGCTGAGCTCGGCTGCCCGGCGAGGTCCCCGCACAGCCGGCCGGCGGGGCGCGGGGTCCCCGGTCGCTGTCTTCCGCGGCAGGCGGCGGCGGCGGCGGCGGCGGCGGTGGGCGTCGGAGGTGAGCGTGGCCCCCGGGGCCCTGCTTGGGGCGGGTGATCGCGCGCGGGGCTCGCCTGCCCTCAGCCCCACGTGCGTTCGGGGGGAGCAGGGCGTCGGGGACGCCGGCTCGCGGGCGGGAGAAGCGCGTGGGGCGAGCGCTGCCTCGGGCACGCGGGGCCCTCAGGCGCCTCCGGAGCCACCCGGGTCGGCCCGGCCGGATCTAGGGCTCCTGCGCCTCGGACGCTTGACCCTGGTCACCCCCGGGCGTGAGGCTCTAGCCCCCGCCCGCCGCAGGGTCGCCCCCTGAGCCACCCCAGCTCACGTGTGTGCCAATAGGTGGTGACGGTGGAGCAGGCAGACCCAAGGGCCGACCTGCCTGCTGGATGGGGTTGCAACCGGGGGAAATCACGATGTCCTCCTCCTGTCGCGACCTCTCGACGGTCCCCAGCCCCCACCCAGGAGAGGCTCTGCAAGAAGGCACGAGCCCCTTAGGCTCCTGTAGGTGTCCCCCAGTCCTACCCCTGTGCCCCAAACCGGCCCAACCACCAGGAGTGCTCGGGTTTGTTCTGTTGTTTCAGATACTGTCAAGCTAATACCATGTCACTCCAGGACAGAGATGTGTCTGTGGTGACTTTGACAGCCATCATCATACCAAGGTACTTTGAGATGTGATTTTATCTGTGCGTCCGGTAATACGTAAACCCATTCTTATGGTAAGGAAACACCTGAGGCTATCAGCAGGAGGCATTGCCATTCACACACTAAAACTATTTTTGTGCTTGGTCGACGTCTTCCAGAATGTTGAACGAAGCAGGAACGTTTACCATTTCGTGGGTGTTTATATCAGTGTCCTCAGACAGCCCCATAGGAAGGAGGCTTTCTTGTCCTTAGGAAGTAAGGTACAGGCAGGTGTTATGTGGCCTCTTAAATAATCCACAGGAAGTTAATGAGAGTTCTAGGAGACCAAATGTTTTCTAAAACTGGAGTGATTGGAAAAGTCAAACTCAAATTTAAATGCTTTAGACGTGACCTGTGGTTGTCAGGGTTGTGTTTCCACGGACCAATTCCTGGGGAATGCCAATGGTGGGTGTCAGTTTCACAGTGACCTCCATGTACATGACCACGATACATTTTCTCCCCATCTGTGCTATTAAGTGTCATTATTTATCATCACAGGTACTCTACTCAACTTTGCCAATGAGCAGGATCGCTATAGACATTTAATAAATTGTTAAAATGTAACATTATTTCCTGTTACAAAAAAAACAAGGATTATTGTTATGAAAGAGCTAGAAACCTTGATCTTTTCTTTATACCAATGGAAAATGTATGCTTACTAAGGGAATAAGACGTATTAGGAATCAGAAAATATTCCCTAATTTGTGTCCTCTTCACAGTAACCATGAGTTTTGCTTCCTCAAGAACTTCGTAAACAAAGTTAACCGACTTACATGACTTAAGGGCTTATGACATTCCTTAAGCTATTTTAGAGTGCAGTTTTCTTAAATTGTTCCTTATATGGTATGCTGGACTGGCTTAGCTTATATATAAGTGAAAACCCTAAATTTTTAGTAAAATTTGGGGGTTTTGTTTGTTTTGTATTGGTGTTTTGTCTGAATGCATGTCTGTGTGAGGGTGTCAGATCTTGGAGTCACAGACAGTTATGAGTTGCCATGGGGTGCTGGGAATTGAACCTGGGTCCTCTGGAAGAGCAATCAATCAGTGCTCTTCTGAGCCACCTCTCCAGCCCCTGTCTTTGGTTTTTTTTTTTTTTTTTTTTTTTTACGAGACAGGGTTTCTCTGTATTGTTTTGGAGGCTGTCGGTCCAGCCTGGCCTCGAACTCACAGAGATCCGCCTGCCTCTGCCTCCCGAGTGCTGGGATTAAAGGCGTGCGCCACCACCGCCTGGCGTTTTTTTTTTTTTTTTTTAACTCCAACTCCAAATAAGAATTGCATACAATTAAGCCAGTCAAACAAAACACACCCCAAGTAGTCATGTACACACCTGGTTAAAGTTAATTGGTTTAGCAGAAATAGGAAATATGCTCAGAATATTTGCTCCCATGATTTATAGTTATAATTTTCTTGGATAATACTTGAGATCATTCTAAACAGTAACTTCATCCTTGAGTATCAACACATTTTGGGTGAAATCTGAATGACGCACTTAGTGTAAAATCTTGTTAAGTTCAATAATGAAAGAAGTTAGTAGTAACTTTATTCCTAATACTGTGCTATAGTGCTGAAAATCTGTGGCTAAGATATGACTGTTAACTGTCTGTGTTTTAACAACTATACCAGCACCTACACACATAGTTTGATGTGCTGTTATTCAACTAGCCACCTTGGAAGCCTGTCGTGTTAAAACGATTTGAATGTCTCTCAGATATCTTTTGCAGCTCTTCATTGGGCATTGTTTTTGGCACCCGTAAACACATCTTGTTTTAAAAGACTTTGAAAAGTTATATCTTCCTTTAGTGCCTGAAAGTATATGACCAAACCAGAGTAGCATCATTTGAGTCCAAAACAAACTGAAAGACAATTGGATTGCTTTCTTGGGTGGTTTTTAAATTAGCTCTACAGTTAGTTTACCAATATAGTGTGAAGAATGGCTTCATCATTGGAATAAGAGTAGTTACCAAGGGACAGTTTGAAAAGAAGTACTCATTTGGAATTATAAATTGTCTTTAACTGTCAATGAATTATTCATTTAAGAGGTGTGTGTGTGTGTGTGTGTGTGTGTGTGTGTGTGTGTGTGTGTGTGTGTGTGTAGCAGTGCATTGGTATATATTGTGGAAACAGATCCCCTCAGAAAGTCATAGGATGAAGATTTTGGTTGGGGACAGATATAAAGTGCTTTAACCCTAGCACTTTGGAGGTAGTGGGATCTGTGTGAGTTTGAGGCTAGCCTGGTCTACATAGTGAGTTCCTGAATACACAGTGAGAGACTATCTTTAAAAAAAAAGAAAATAAATGAAAAATACTTTGGTTGGTTGATTTTGGATTCTTATGAGAGTTCATAGTTCTGGCATGGTTTTTTAATACTATTCATAATATGTGGTTGAGCTTTTTTCTTTTAAAAAAATGATCTCATGTCTAAAATAGGGTTACACTAAATTGGTATTCTATATTTCTTGAACTATAAAAGGACAAGAGGAGAAAATTCCTTAGCCATCCTTAGGCTACAAATGGGTCCAAACTGTGAGCTAAACCATTTGTTAATTTTTAAGTTTGTTATGAATATAAAACACAAAGTACTTAATGTAGTAATAACTGTACATTGTTGTGAATAGCAACACCATACCTACTGCAAAAACCATGGAAGCATGAAACTCCTAACCTACTGAATTTAAGCCCTTAGGATACTCAAGACCAGAGGGTGGTAGAAGGCATAGAGGGTAACAAAGAGAAAGAGAACCGGTGGTGAGGGCGTTGAAGTCGTCTAGTGCAGTTGAAGGAAGGGCTTAGAGCCACTTTCCCAAACCCCAGAAAAAAAATTAGAAGTTGCGTAAATCATGTTCAACTCCAACTGAGACTGGGAAATCAAGAAAAGCAATATATATATATATATATATATATATATATATATACATATATATATATAATTAGAAGAAAAATATAATTAGCTCAGCAAGAATTGTTACAAGACTTGAAGTCCAATACTTTTAGTATTATTGAGAGGGCTATGAGCTGATAAGTGATTAGTACCCATACCAGTGTCTTAGTTACTGTCCTTTTGCTGTGATGAGATGTCGTGACCAAGGCAGCTTAATAAAGGAGGCATTAGACACAGGGCTTCTTTTACAGTTTCAGATTAGTCCACCAGCATCCTGGTGAGGAGCACGGCAGGGCAGGCAAGCAAGTGGGCATGGCGCTGGAGCAGTGGCTGAGAGCTTACACCTGATCAGCAAGTTTCAAGCAGAGAGAGAGAGAGAGAGAGAGAGAGAGAGAGAGAGAGAGAGAGAGAGAGAGGGCATTGTATGGAGTTTTGAAACCTCAAAGCCCACCCCCAGTGTCACACCTCCTCCAACAAGGCCACACCTCCTAATCCTTCCCAAACAGTTCCACTAACTGAGGACCAAGCATTCAGACACATGAGTCTATGGGGGCCGTTCTCACTCAAACCGTCACACACAGTGATCGGGGAAGGTGGCAGGCACTGGGCAAAGATGAAGGAACTTTTCTGCTTACGCACAGCGTTGCAAATGCTGGCACTCTTACACCTGCCAACAGAGAAAGAAGGGCAAGAAGTAAGTAAGTGCCCAGCATCACATGGGGCTGAAGATCCATCAGACTTGAATTAGACCAAAGTAATGTCCATATTTCAGCTACGTGTGGGATTCGGAACTTTTATCCGTGTCTGCTGTAGTGAACTTTGGCTTGGGGATGGAGCCTCAGAGTCCGTGTAGCAGGGCTGTGTGTCTGATAGGTCAGTGCGTGAGGTAAACAGAGGCAGTTCTAGGTTTCCTTCCTGTGACGCCCTAGGAAAAACGAACAGCCCTTATTAGCCTTAAAGAGGAAGGACTGGCCCCTCCCACCCCATCTGGGAGACGTGAGATCTTAGCCTTCCTTTTCAGACGCCCTGAGAGTTGTGTCTCCCTTTTTTCTACATTTAAGAGTCAGCTAGAGGGCTGGAGAGATGGCTCAAAGGTTAAGAGCACTGGCTGCTCTTCCAGGGGTCCTGAGTTCAATTCCCAGCAACCACGTTGTGGCTTACAACCGTCTGTAATGAGATCTCGTGTCCTCTGCTGGCCTGCAGACATACATGCATATGTATATGTAGGCAGAACACTGTATACATAATAAATATTTTTAAAAAAGAGTCAGCTAGATGCTTTTTAACCATTAAATTTGTGCTTTCTATAGCTTCCTAGGTAAGGCGAGTGGCGAGGCAATAAATAAACTTGATAGGCACAGCTTGAAAGCCATCTCTTTCCCATAGAGTAGTTACCGGCTTCAAGTGTACAAAATTCGCAACTAGATCCCTAAAAACAGAATAAGTGAGTCCTAAGAATTGCAAAATACCAGGTGGGAGAAAGTCCGGGTTCAGCGGTGGAAACTGGGCTTATCATGTCCCAGTTATAATGCTAGAGGCGTATTTTGATCTTCCTGAGAGACAAAACGTATATAGCATTAATGCTCGTTGCCTATTCTTCCTGCGAGCAGACGTGAACAGAACCCTTTCATTAAGTGCTACGGACATGCAGAGTGCCGTGCGCTGAAACCCAGGCTATGCAAGTCAAGGTGAGGCTTGCTGACTCAAGTTACCCGGGTGTCTAGATCAAAGTACAAACGCAGATAAAGCATCCTTAGGAACCTGGGGAGAATAGACTACTTTCTAATCAAGGACTCTAGAGACAAGTGACTAATACGAGACAGGCATTACACTTCCTCTCTCAGATTCACAAGTACACTGTCATATTGAGGGGGTGTTTTCCATTGTTGTTCTTGCACACTTTTCTAAAGACCCGCTACATGTGAGGAAACCAAATGGCTCCCCTAACACCTTAAGTCTAAGTCTGCAGCAGAATGCTGAAGGGAGAGCTGCCCCAGACGTCCAGACCTTGTTCTTTTATTGTCGAAGGTTATTTTCCTCAACAACCCTTTCAAGCCCCATTGATGTAAAGAGGAAGCTGGCCTGAGTGCCGCACGGTGCCCCCGGTGACGGCCTATGAACGTTTGTCGGCACTCTTTCCACAGCCAGCTTCTGCTACAGAGACAAGAGTTTCAGATCACTCACACACACAGACAAACAAGACATTAGCACACACCTGTAATCCCAGCATCCGGGATGGAGGATCAGGGGTTCAAGGCCAGCCTTGGCTACACATAGCAATCTTTCTTGTCGGACTGTCTTTGGACTGCCAGACTGAAAAAAAAAAAGATAATTATGAAAGTTTGGCCTTTAGCTTAGGCTTGTCCCCAACTAGCTCTTTTAGCTCAAATTAACCTGCTTCTATTAATCTGTGTTCTGTCACATGGGTCAGCTACCTCTGCTCTGTACCTATGTCCAGCTTCTTCAGACTCTCACTGGCACCTCCCTGGTGTTATCTGAGCACCTACACTCCTCCTCTCTCTCTCTCTCTCTCTCTCTCTCTCTCTCTCTCTCTCTCTCTCTCTCTCTCTCTCTCTCTCTCTCTCTAAAGCCCGCCTCTGTCTCCTGCCTAACTATTAGTCATTTAGCTGTTTATTAAACCAGTCACAGTGACATACCTTCACACAGTCTAAAGCAAGTATTCTGCAACAGCCAAATACCAAGGTAAAGTCGAGCATGGACTCCATGAGACCTTGTTCCGAAAAACGAAGTGAAGCAAGATCAGCCACCCCATAATATGTTTATCTTTCGCTTTCATCTTCTCTTATTTTCCTCTGCAATGGGAAGAGTCACCTCCCTCTATCCCATAGAATCACCAGTACAGATCTGAGGAGGACCTGTGGCTCCAGTGTGGAGCTTGGCTCCTAGAGGAGCAGGGAGAATGGGATGTTGTAGCCTACGCCCACCTTTCTGCTGAGCGTCAGGATCTAAGGTACTGCAGAATGAAAGCAGCACCCACTTCCATAGGTCACAGCTGGAGGGGCATTCTCTGAAAGTCTGTCAGCTATCTGTAACCTTTCATTAGTTCACACTGTGTGATACATTTGAGCCAGCACAGTGGAGTAGCTTTAGAAACGGAGCATTCGGATGGTCTGTGAATGTTAAATTTTCTTTTTCTTTTCTTTCTTTTTTTTTCGAGACAGGATTTTTCTGTGTAGCTTTGGAGGCTGTCCTGGTACTCGCTTTGTAGACCAGGCTGCCCTCGAACTCACAGAGATCCTCCTGCCTCTGCCTCCCGAGTGCTGGGATTCAAGGCGTGCGCCACCAACACCCAGCGAATGTTAAGTTTTCTACTTGCTTGCTGAATGGCTTTAGAGGATGTCTTCCCTTTTAACTTTCTTTTTGATAGTTATTTTGTTTTGCGTGCATGGGTGTTTTGCTTGTTATGTGTGTTTGTGAACCACGCGTGTGCCTGCCGCCCATGGAGGCCAGAAGAGGGTGCTGGCTCCCCTGGAACTGGAGTTGTAAATGATGGCGATCTGCCATGCAGGTGTTGGGAATTGAACCCGGGTCCTCTGGAAGAGCCGTCTGTGCTCTTAACCACTGAGCCATCTCTCCAGCCCTTTGGTGAATTTCTTGACGTCTCTGGGCCTTGCTTTGTCTATAAAATGGTAATGGCGACAGTGTGTACTTTTGAAGATTGTCGCACACAAAGTGAATGATTGACAGAAGAGCCGTAATAACCTTTGGAGGGTGGGGAGCTAACCCGAGAATATCAAAGTCTCCTCCTCAGGAAGCTTATGCTGCGGTTGGAGGAGCCTGTCTAAAAGAAAACCAACAATACAGGCAGAAAATGGTGGTGCCAAGCGACTTCTTGTAGACATTGAAGAGTTCAGCGGTTAGCCAGCGGGGAGAGTGATAGGCCAAGGTATCAAGGCAGATCTGGGGCTGTGTCTGAGTTTGTGGGATAGGTGGAGCTCAGCTTTACAGGGCAGAAGCGAGGAGGCAACCGAGCACAGTACAGCAGAGGTGTGAGAAGACGCCAGAGTGGAAAGTACCTGCTCTTAAAGCGGATTCATCACCTAGAGGATCCCAGCTCCGTGCGGGGACCTCCGGTGGACATGTGCTTTGACTCACCGAGCTTCAGTTCCTATAGCCTCATGGGTGTAGGTGCGCCCATGCCATTAAATGGAAGGGGTTAGAGGAGACAGTGTTTGGGGATAGTAAACTAATGTATGTGGTGCTTCCAAGGGACAAGGAGAGCCGCTCTTACAAAAAGCTGCATTTCCTCCTGGAGGAATGGAGGGGAAGATCAACCAGACCGATCAGTGGCTGCCTCAGGGGTCCAGAGGCCTTGAAGCCAACTCACAGATCCAGAACTGTGAATAGCCAATTAGAACCACCAGGGCTTTCAAGTAAACGAGGGTTGGGAAAGTTCATCTCAGCATTCAGAAGACTATCTGAGAAAGAAAGGAAGGAGGTCATCCCCCATGTGTGTGGCCAGGGTCTAGAGAGGACAGTGTCAGCGTCATCCCCATGTGTGATCAGGGTCTAGAGAGGACAGTGTCAGGGTCATCCCCATGTGAGATCAGGGTCTAGAGAGGACAGTGTCAGCGTCATCCCCATGTGTGTGATCAGGGTCTAGAGAGGACAGTGTCAGCGTCATCCCCATGTGTGTGATCAGGGTCTAGAGAGGACAGTGTCAGCGTCATCCCCATGTGTGATCAGGGTCTATAGAGGACAGTGTCAGCGTCATCCCCATGTGTGTGATCAGGGTCTAGAGAGGACAGTGTCAGCGTCATCCCCATGTGTGATCAGGGTCTATAGAGGACAGTGTCAGCGTCATCCCCATGTGTGATCAGGGTCTATAGAGGACAGTGTCAGCGTCATCCCCATGTGTGTGATCAGGGTCTAGAGAGGACAGTGTCAGCGTCATCCCCATGTGTGATCAGGGTCTAGAGAAGATGACAATGTCAGCGTCATCCCCATGTGAGATCAGGGTCTAGAGAAGATGACAGTGTCAGCGTCATCCCCATGTGTGATCAGGGTCTAGAGAGGACAGTGTCAGCGTTATCCCCATGTGTGATTAGGGTCTAGAGAGGACAGTGTCAGCGTCATGGCCATGTGTGATCAGGGTCATCCCCCATGTGTGTGATCAGGGTCATCCCCTGTGTATGTGATTAGAGTCTAGAGAGGACAGTGTCAGCGTCATCCCCATGTGTGATCAGGGTCTAGAGAGGACAGTGTCAGGGTCATCCCCCATGTGAGATCAGGGTCTAGAGAGGACAGTGTCAGGGTCATACCCCATGTGTGTGATCAGGGTCTAGAGAGGACAGTGTCAGCGTCATCCCCATGTGTGATCAGGGTCATCCCCCATGTGTGTGATCAGGGTCATCCCCTGTGTATGTGATTAGAGTCTAGAGAGGACAGTGTCAGCGTCATCCCCATGTGTGATCAGGGTCTAGAGAGGACAGTGTCAGGGTCATCCCCATGTGAGATCAGGGTCTAGAGAGGACAGTGTCAGGGTCATACCCCATGTGTGTGATCAGGGTCTAGAGAGGACAGTGTCAGCGTCATCCCCATGTGTGATCAGGGTCATCCCCATGTGAGATCAGGGTCTAGAGAAGATGACAATGTCAGCGTCATCCCCATGTGAGATCAGGGTCTAGAGAAGATGACAGTGTCAGCGTCATCCCCATGTGAGATCAGGGTCTAGAGAGGACAGTGTCAGTGTCATCCCCATGTGTGATCAGGGTCTAGAGAGGACAGTGTCAGCGTCATCCCCATGTGTGATCAGGGTCTAGAGAGGACAGTGTCAGCGTTATGCCCATGTGTGATCAGGGTCTAGAGAGGACAGTGTCAGCGTCATGGCCATGTGTGATCAGGGTCATCCCCCATGTGTGTGATCAGGGTCATCCCCTGTGTATGTGATTAGAGTCTAGAGAGGACAGTGTCAGCGTCATCCCCATGTGTGATCAGGGTCTAGAGAGGACAGTGTCAGCGTCATCCCCATGTGTGATCAGGGTCTAGAGAGGACAGTGTCAGGGTCATCCCCCATGTGAGATCAGGATCTAGAGAGGACAGTGTCAGGGTCATCCCCCATGTGTGATTAGGGTCATCCCCCGTGTGTATGATCAGGGTCTAGAGAGGACAGTGTCAGGGTCATCCCCCATGTGTGAGATCAGGGTCTAGAGAGGACAGTGTCAGGGGTACCACCCCTTAAATGGCTACTGTTTAGAGGTTAGCAGTGTGCTGTAGGGGATGGTAGGGTTCACTTGTTTCACTCTGCTTGTAGACTCCTAATATGTAATGCCAATTTTTCAGAATAAAACTAGAATGGCTCTATAACTGGAATATTGAGCTTTCTTAGTATCTAGGCACTATAACAAGATATAAAGCTATAGATTCTAAATAAACCCTGTAACTTTCAGCTTTTAAAACAACAGTTTAAAAAGCCCTTCCCCCTATCTGGTGTTCAGACTGAGGATGTGTGTACCTCAGTTTCAAGGAAGACACAAGAAAAAACCAACTATAGTAGTCAGAAGTTGAAGGTCAGTGTTGTTATAAAAGATACATTGGGATAAATGGGGGAGGACCCAACCTGGCAACTCTGACAAATTTATTTGGTGTTAATTTAATTGGATAGTAAAAAACCCATTTTCTCTCAAAAGTTAAGAAATGATTAAAAAACACAAACTCGGGAAATGGGGACTCTAATGTAATTTGTTTTTATCGTCTCCTGTTCTCTCCCTGCTGTTTTGTTTTGTAGTCAGAGAGTACAAGGTAGATAATTATATTTCTAAAGAAAGTTGTGCTTATTATGCAGACTTCAGTTTTTAGGATATTAGGAAATCCTAACTGCGGTTAATAGGAAAGGATAGCCTGACCTATGGATGATTCCCTGGCCTTTGCTGGCCTCTCATTTACCTGCAAGGGCAGCAGTACGCTCATGGCTTGGCCTCAGGTTCCAAGGCATCTGAATTGTGCCTTGGGAGATGTGTGTGAAAAGGAGTTCTGTCGTGTACAGGAAGGAGGTAAGTGACAAAGAAAACCTAGGCTTTGAGGTCAGAGGCAAACCCAACCAGCATAGCCCTGCTGTTGCTGAGCAAGGGAAGGGGGTGACTTGAGACTCCTGAGCAAGGCAAGGGGGCAACTTGAGACCCCTGAGCAAGGGAAGGGGGTGATTTGAGACCCCTGAGCAAGGGAAGGGGGTGACTTGAGACCCCTGAGCAAGGGAAGGGGGTGACTTGAGACCCCTGAGCAAGGGAAGGGGGTGACTTGAGACCCCTGAGCAAGGGAAGGGGGTGACTTGAGATCCGTCTTCTGAGTATAGTGAAGTCAGCTGCCCGGATGGGGAAAGGAAGAAGGAAGGCATGGTGGTGCCTGGCAGAGGAAGACAGGAGCAGAGGGAGCTCGCATCCGGCTCCTCGGCTGTCCCCTCCCACTCACGTAGAAACATAAAGCTATCAGCGGCCTGACCCAAGGGAGGAAGTGGGGGAGAGCAAAAGACTCCCTGCTTTTTAATGAAAGAAGATCTTATGAGGATGTATTGATTATGGATTTCTGATGTCCATGCCACCACAACAGACCATAATAGTCCCTGGATAGGACCTTGGGCAGAGACAGACAGCACTGGGCAGAGGGTCTTCGGGGCCGTGTGGCGTTAAAATTCGGCTGACGGGGCCTCATCAGCAGTCAGCCCTGTTTCTTCCGTGGCCAGGCCGGCCTTGGAGAAGGCCTCTACGTGGGCTGCAGTTTTCTCCTCCTTGTAGCCTTTGCCTCCTGCTTTGGAGGGGGACCTCTCTCTCCCTCCCCCCCCCCCTCTCTCTCTCTCTCTTCCTCTCTCTCTCCCTCTCTTTCTCTCTCTTCCTCTCTCTCTCTCTCTCTCTCTTCCTCTCTCTCTCTCCCTCTCTTTCTCTCTCTTCCTCTCTCTCTCTCTCTCTGTCTCTGTCTCTGTCTCTCTCTCTCTCTCTCTCTCTCTCTCTCTCTCTCTCTCTCTCTCTCTCCCCTCTGTCTCTCTCTCTCTCCCTGCCCCCTTTCAATTAAATGAATTAATTACCAGGCGTTTAACTTTTTGCCAGACTCTTTCATTATACTCAGAGTTGTTGCTGAGTGGCAAAGGGAAGTAATAACATTCGCAGCGAGGGGCAAATCCTGTTAATGAACAAATTAAAGTTCAAACAGTGATCCAAGTTCACAACCTCTCCGTGGCGCTTCCCTTTAATAAGAGTTATACATGTTACTTCCCTGGCTCTTTTCTCCCTTTTATTACTTTTTAAGCTTTTCATCAATACTGCTGGGGCATATTTGAGGCTCCCAACCTTTCAGCCCCGACAATGACTCGAGCAGTTATAATCCTGTCTTAATTTGGCAACTTTTGTAAAACACATAAAGGGCTCAGGGTCACCCTTGGCCACCAGGGGCCCTGGGATCCCGTAGCCCCCACTGCCTGCCTGGACTGTGGGTCGCGTGGGCCACTCCTCTAGGTGTTCCAGCCCCCCTCCCACAGCCAGGTGCAAACGACTTAGTCCTCCACCACCCCCGAGAAGCCACTAGCGACCAGGACACCGGTGGCAGGGCTCTTGTTTGTCTGGTCTCATTGCCAGCTGCCCTTCCCTCCCAGGCGGCAGACATGCTGTAGGGAGGGGAGTCTGTGAAGGGAGGAGGGAGAGCTCTGAATCACAAGTTAGGAACCCATACAGGGGACCAGAGTGAGGGAGGAAAGATGCCTGATACATTCTCTACCACATGCTTCTGGTCACACTAGTGGCACCTGCCTGCCGTTCTGGACCACAGTCTCCTCAGGCCTAGACGGAAAGCCTGGGAAGGATCTGGTGTCCACCTCTCTCTCTCTCTCTCTCTCTCTCTCTCTCTCTCTCTCTCTCTCTCTCTCTCTCTCTCTCTCTCTCTCTCTCTCCCCTTTGTGCTGTGGATCGCGTGGGGGTCCTTTCCACCTCAGTGCCTGGCTTCTCACCGCCATCCCCCGAGCGTGGCTAGATATAATCACCATGACAACTGCCATCTATGAGCATGCACATAATAGAGATGAAATAGACAAAAGATTAGCATGCCATGAAAAGTACAATAAGTTTCTTATTTAGCATTTAGATAACTGTCTTTCCTTCGGAGCAAGCTTCAAAGTTGAAACCAGTTTAGACCAAGAGGATTAATTCTTTCTCCCGCATGCTTCATTGAACTCTCATTACCAAACTTTGTCTGTATTGATGTAAGATTTGATTGAAGATTAGAGCATTTAGCAAACCTTGCTCTTCTGCATGTATCAGATCCTTTCAAGCACAGATCGTGGTGCCCAGTGGTCAATACCCTTACTTTTATCCAGTGTCTGCTTCATTTAAACTTAATCAACTCCATCAATGAACTGGAACAGGGAAATGTCCCTGTGGTAAGAATGTTGTGCTTTTGTGGGATAATTCTTTGCTCTTTCCAGATCTGTTGGCATTAAACCTAAAATTGCACTATGATGAACTTTTTTTTTTTTAATCAATATGATAATGACAATTGGGCCTGAACTCTGGTAGGAGTTCTCCTGGAGCACGGTCTGGCTCCCATTACCAAAACAACTTGTGGTCCTGCGGTCGTCTGACTCCTTTTGTGTGGTTTTAATGCCTTTTCTTTCCTGACGTTGAATATTGCTCAGGCTAGAAAATGATACATCTTTGTAGGGAACGCTCATATGTCACAGCCAGAAAGGGAAGCAGACCGGTTGGCTGTGTGAATTATCTGACTTGCCGCAGTGAATTATTTGCACTCTTTCCCTACCTAGTCAACAAGTTCCTAAGGTATAGTAGAGATCAATCAAAACTGACAGCCTTCGTGTGAAGGCTTTACTGTGTAAATCTGGTGCACTCGTCCTAGCCATGCCGGCCCTGGCATCTGTATATCATTTTTATACTGCTACCAGTAGAGCAATTTCAAAAGTATTTGCAAGGAAAATGCGTGTCCCCATCTGTTCCTGGAAGCATAAATGTGCCACCTTCAGAGGGTTTTCACTGGTAATCATATCTTTAATGATCAACAGACTAGTGATATATACCTTTCCATAAAATGGGGTTTTCTTTACTTTATTGTGATTGGCTAGAATAAACAGCTTTTCCATATGTTAGGGAGATAAAATATAAGATTAGCAGAAGTCGTTTGTTGGATAGTAAACAAAAGAAACAATTCATTCCAAGTAATCTTTGAAAAGAAGCAACGACAAAATTAAGTTGCAATAACGGAGCATCTGAGGCCCCACATCAGGGAAACAGACCTTGTTCCTTCTTGGAAAAGGAGCCGTTTAAGGGCAGAAATGCAGGGGCTTCTAGGGGGCTCTGGTGGCTTGTTGTGGAGCCAGGGGAGGGAGAGCTGTGGGGAGGGAAGTAGGAATACAATAGTATTTGTTTTTTCCGTCTCTCTTGTAAGGGTCTATTTCTCACCCTCCCGTTTCTCCCCCCATTCCTTCACAGCAGCACCCCACCCCCCAACATCCTGGGTTAGTTCATGGGTGGCTTTCAAAAGCAGGAAGGCTGCTACCCTTGTGACTTTTCTCTTCAGTTCTCTCAGAAAAAAATGGAGGCTGCTCGTGCACTTTAAAATAAAAGCTTCCTGTGATATAGATCCCTCTTCTGCTTCAGGAAAGGGAGACGGGGGGGGCGGGGTTTGGGGCCTTGTGGGGGATCTCCCAGGAAAGGAAAGCTCTTGGTAACCCCCACCACCTGTATAGGCCACAGGCTACAGATGCATCTGGGAGCTGACCACATCCCTCACCCCGTACTCCTGAGAACCAACTTAACAGGACAGGGCCAGGGGCCTCTTTCTGGTGCAGCCCCTGTCAGCTTCGGGGGGCCACTTTGGCCAATTCTGAGATCTTTTCCTGAGTGACAGTTCCATTTTTGTCTCAAGAGCCAGGAGAGAAGTGTTAGTTCTAAGGCATCGGGATTACAACAAGGCCCCAATCTCCATGTTCTTCAGAAAACAGCTGTGTGGACTTGCTTCCCTATAAATGAGAGTTGAGAACCCAGGGTAGCATTCTCTCCAGGCTCAGAACACAGACCGAGCCACTGGCCTCGTTTGTGAGTCCTTTCATGCTAGGCCCCATTACAGGCTGTCCCCTTAGGATGGGGAGGAGGAGCACAGACCCACATCCTTTCCATTCCACAGAATTCTTCGCTCTCCATAAATGGGCCCCTCATTGCAGCAGGGATGAGAGAGTAGTCAGTCCCTGTCAGCATCCTAGACCGGACATGTTTGACTCCAGACCCCAGTAAAGCTCAGGGACAGCCACAAGATGGAGAAAAGCATCACCTCCAAGACCAGCACCAGACAGGGGTGACGTAAGCCACTGTGCCCGGATTTTATTCTTGTATCTTCTCCTAATTTTAGGCTGGATTACATGCAAACAGACAGATTTAAAAGTTCAGACCAACACACAAATTATAATTTGCTTGACTTTGGGCCAAGTTTATTCTAGTATTGCACTTACTAAGAGAAAGGGGAATCATACCTGTTCCCACATGGCTGCTTGATGGAGTACAGGTTTTCCTTGAGTTTGTTTGCAACTGAGAAAATTACAACATGTATTGTAGGTGAAATATAATTTGCATTCCTTGAAGGAACTGAGCTTCCTGATTTCTCTGTATTTGTTTGATACCCAGGTTTTTTTTTATTTCTGTTACTTATTTGCAAAAAAAAAGTGAAAGGAAGTAAAAATGTCACTGTGTGTGTGTGTGTGTGTGTGTGTGTGTGTGTGTGTGTGTAAGAGGAAAGTCTTGATGTCTGTTCCTTTGCTTGCCTAGATGGGGCTGCCTTTGTGATTGGGAGCATTTCACACTACCAACTCAGAAGCCTGGACTGGAAAATGAAACATGGGCACCTACACCAGGATAGACCTCACCTACAGAGCGGAGGCCAAGAACCCTGAACTGTTAGGCATCCAGGAAAGGACCACACTTTCCAAAACCTAGGCCAAAGGCATCTGCAGTGCCTTTTGCTGCGTCACCACAGACCTGGTCCACAGGCAGAGATGGGAGTCTCGGCAACTCTAGGACAAGTGCTGAAAATTCTAAGACCACACACACCACGTTCAGGGTGGAAAGTACATTGCCATTGCTGTCTGTCCCCCTCAGACTCATTTCCAGGACCTGAGCCAGTCCATGTTTATTTCGATGGAAATGTCCTTACTCACAGATAAACTAAGATGCCTACATGTCCCCTTTCACCTCAGAAGAAAATATTTGACTAAGTTATAATTCATGTATTTGAAAACGTAGCTTGATAGTGTTAATGTGCAGTGTTGCTTAATGGTTGTAATATGTGTATAGTTACTTTTTATTTTTTAAGTATCCCTTCAGAATTGAGCAGGCAGTGTGGTGTGCTGGAAAGAAATTCATTTAAAAAAGTAATTCTAAAGAAATAGCTCTGTTGGGAAGGAAAATAAACCCAATTGATAGCTGAAGTGGAATGAACTTTTAAAATGTGGCATAAATTAAACTTCCAAGTTAAAGCTACTGGTAAACTGTAACAGTATTTAAAGTTATTTTTTAAATGGGAATTTGGGGGATTGGAAGTTAGTTTTTGGAGGTTACAGCTCTGGCCACTTCTGACTCCTACTGAGGATTTCCATTTTGTTCCAGAAGGAAAAGCAAGAAAGCAGCTTGTGTAGCTTTAGAACGTTGTGTATAGGCAGAGTTTCTAGTCGTCCTTTGCAAACACTATCAAGTGCTGTGTTTGAGTTTTAGGTTAGGGCAATGGCTTAAGCGGCATGTAAATCATGAAGAAGGCAGGTAGAATGAGCAGCGGGAGCATCAGCCCTCTGGGTGCGAGGTGAAGCAATCTGGATTTCGAGCTCATTTCTCAACAGCTTGGAGGAGACAGGCGACTTACAAAGCGGGTTGGTTGCGAGCAGATCGCCTAGGACGGGTTGTCCTTTACTGGGCTTTGCGCAGAGACTCGAGACGACTTG